>NW_020664464.1:11082821-11224630 GCF_002925995.2 Terrapene triunguis | reverse complement strand
ATATATATATATATATATATATATATATATATATATATATATATATAAAATTAATATAAACCCTTCTTATTGTCCTTAACTCTGCTGGCCATAGATTTCTTTTTGTATCCCTCTGCTTCTAATCAATTTCCTACAATTCCTAATTTATATTCATTACTATCAACTTCCCCTTTCATCGATTTGTTATATAACTTTTAACTTTTTTACAGCTGCCTTTACTTTCCCTCTAATCCAGGTAGATTTTTTTTAAACTAGCCCAGCCTTCTTTGTAAATTGTGGGATTATGGCTTTTTGGGCAGTAGTAAGGTGTTCTTAAATGATTCCCAATTATCATTCACATTTTTCTGATTAAATTCTTCCTCCTACCTGATTTGGGTCTTCACTGTTGTCAGCTTTGGGAAACTTGCCCTATTAAAATACCGAGTATATATATTTTACTGGTCTAGGCTTTATTCTGTTTGCACATTATAAATGTGATCAAGTCATGATACCTTGTACCTAAACTATCATTAATTTTTAGTTAGGACAAGGACTAAAAAAGAATTATCCTATGTTGGCTGCAACATTGTGAATTAGGAAATGGTCATCTATAAAGTTCAGAATTTCCAAGGATGTTTTTAGTACTGGCAGTATGAGACTCCAGCATATGTCATTCATATTGAAGTCCTCCATGATCACGCAGCTTTTTCCCCCGTACACATTACGGATAGGTGCATAAGAAGCCGGTCATCCTGTTCCCTGGTGTGATTCGGTAGTCTGTAGCACTCACCAACTAATACCCAATCTTCTGCTTTATCTATTAGGACATTGATCCATAAGCATTAGAGATTATTTTCTTCAGAGTTATCAGTGACTCCAAAATAGGTAATGCCAGTTTGTAGACTGTAAATATGTCAGGAATACATCTTTGAGGCAACCTCTTAGCAACTTCTTTCTTCAGGCAAGGATTCTTTTCCTGGACTCCTCTTCATTTTCCAAGCCTTTAGATGTTCTAGCTTCTTCAGTAGGAGCACCAGATGACTTGAGCACTGGTACTTGCGTTGGTTTTATATCCCTTCCAGACTACTAGTTCTGCCCCATACTCTATTGTATTTTATTTCCATGGTGAATGCTGGTCTGACCAATAATTACCTTGAATCCAGCCTCTTCAGCTACTAGCCATCATAAGTAAACAAAGAAAGGAGAAAATGAAATCACCATGTTAAAGTGTTTTTCCACTTGATACCTGCTTTTGTTCAAAGATATATTGAACGGACACTGCTATACAAAGGCCCACATACTGCAGTGACTGACACCTTATGAATGCATAAAACAGATCATAATATAATCTTTTCAGGGGAAAAAATGCCTTGAAAGCTGCCTAGCATTTCACATTTTTTTGTAAACTATTTGCTTGAAGAAAAAAAATGCAATTTTTAAACCTATTACTTTCTAATTATGAAAGATTTTTGACAGTGGGATTGGAGGATTACATCAACCATCTGTTCTTAAGTGAAGTGAAGTGTTGAAAAGAGTTGAGACCCACACAGTGTAGCTAGAGATCACTTTTCATTCCACCCCAAAAAACTGAATAAATCAGGTCTTTTTTTTCTCTCTCTCTCTCTCTTTTTAAAGAAAAACTCTGGTTATCTTGTCATGCATAATATATTACATCCATAGTTTCAAAAAACTAAAGTAATATAATTAAAGGTTTTCAATTACTGAATATTTTTTTCTAATTGAATAAGAAATTGTTGATACTTTTTAAATTGTTTCAATATATTAAAGATACAGTTCCCAAATAAAATAATACATTACTGAAAGTCTGACATGTAACAAATGATACACAGGCTATGTTGGAGTTCAAATAAACATAATGTGTTCCCTGTATATGCTTTGCTATCATTTTTAAGACAGCAGATAATAAAGAAATGAGGAAGAATTGTATAATTCAGAGAGTGAATTACAACTAAGGAATCTGTGGGAGAAGTTCAGATTCTTGAACCTCTTGACAATTCCCATTTAAACTGCTTTAAGATGCAAAATTGGAAGGGAAAAAAAAGTCTTAAGTACCCCATGACTTATAAAGGGCATGGAATGTCTTGCATATCTGCTTGAGGCAGATGAGACTCAGAAATTATATTTCCCCAATCTTGCTGCTAGTGAAGCTAAGAAACAAATTTAGGGCTAGGGGATGAATCCTGCTCCCTGTGAATCCAACAAAAACTTGCCATTCATTTCTATGGGAGCAGTATTGGGCCTGTAGGTGCAATTTGTTTGACTATTTTCTATTCAGTAATTTTTAATGAAGTAACTGAATTAGGCATAACTTGGTGCATCTTTAATGTGGTTATGATGAATATATTTTATATGATTAAAAATGATAAAACTGTGTGGCCTTAAATATTGTCTTAAAAGATTTGTCAGCTACAGAGCCTTGGGAAAGGCGCTTATGTGAGTGACTGTTCTAAAAGGCATTTTCTTTGTTCAATCTGCAAGCCAAATATATTAATAATGTAGTATTGTTTTTCTTAACTTATTTTTAAAACATGCTCATTAAAAGTTCTTGAGTAAAGTAAAGCTACTATATTATATTATGTATGCACGTGTGTGCATGACCAAATTTTGATCTGTTTTAAATTTTTAAACATTTAAAATCTGTAAACTGAGACATTCCATTCACTTTGGTTATGGAATAATCCCTTCTTACAAAGGCTGAAAGATGGTCTTGTGGTTAAATGATGGAATTGGGACTCAAGTCTCTGTTCAATTCTTGGCTTTGTTACAAACTTAATGTGTGACCTCGGACAAGTCATATGCCTCTTTCTTGTGCCTCTATTCCCCATTTAGAATAAGGGAATAATACTTTCCTACATTAAGAGGTTGTGGTAAGGAGAAATTCTTGTCTGTGAGGTGCTCACTGAAGTCCATATGTATATATAGTAAGATGCAAATATATTTGGATTATCTGGAGCAGCTTCACAACAAGTAGCCCAATAATATTTGAGACCTTCCTCATAAGTTTAGAACACATGATAAAACCAACCACCTCAAGTTCCTCAACTCACATTCCGGCAGATAGAGATCAGTTTTGCACCATCTCCCAGAGTGTAACAGAAGTGAATTATATTAGATCAAGCTGAAGACATAAGCTCCAGATGGGAGGATCCCTCCCAGAGAATGCCCTGCTATCAGCTCTGCTCACCTTTAAATTAGGAGACTAATATAGTATCTCTCCTATGATTGTAATTGCCATGGAATTGCACAAGGACTATAGTGTCCCTGGTTCTCAGTGCCCAAACCCTTTACGGCTTTGTAGATAAAAACAAGAGCAGATTGAAAATGTCATTTTGATAAAAAGGAAAGAAGGCTTTTCTATTTTTTCACTGTTTTCCAAAAATATCATCTTATATTCAAACCATAAAAAAGTCCAGTAGCCAGAGCAGTTGTTCAATACATTTTTCTATGCTTAGCAAATAGGCTGCTTCAATATTTACTGATTTATGTTCCTGAATGAACTGAAGGTGTAGTCTAACTACATCACTTTATAATCGTCTAACGTCAGTCACAAAAGCATGGACAATAGCAAGGTTCAGAACCTGAATTCAAGAGTTACAACCTTCCTGCCAAACGTATTTAAAAAACAGTCTCAGTAACTGCTGCTTCCTGGACAGCCAGGATAATTCTACCTCCTGCATGATAAAATTGAACAACATATGTTGGGTGTGCTCCCTCAAGCAAGGGCTGCATATAATCTCTATCCACTCTTCCAGTTGCTTTCTTCAACCTACAAGCATTATCCCGGTGCCCTCTGTGTTGAGCCTTCATTCAAGCTCCAATCTCATTCAGATATCAGGTAAATCACTCAACTGTATTAGAAAGATGGAGATATAGCCCATACTGGAAGTGCTATAACTCATGTTTTCTCTCTACCCTCCTAATCGACTCTCATACATGTTTAAGAGAAGGGTTGAAACTAGAACCTTGTGGAATCCCACATAAGAGACTCTTTGGGTAGGTAAAGATCCAGCAATACATTCTAAAATCTCCACTAAATAGGAGTCAACACCCCCCAATCCTGCTAACAAGTTTATGGTTAACTTTTATTACACTTGTAGTCCCACTGAAATCAATAGAACTACCTATGCTAGTAAAGTTAAGCATTTCATAGGATTAGGACCCAAGACATCACCATAAATCCCTGCTGACGATTGCAGATGTATCACTGAAAGCTCATGGTGAATAGCACCAAAGACCATTGATAAATCTAAGGAAATTAGCATGGACAGGTGATCTTCATCCTTCAGTTGATCTCCATCTTCAGCTAACACAAGTGTGGCTTATTTATAATACACTGACTTGAAACAAGACTGAATGAGGTCAAAGAAATCTGAAGTCTTTAGATAGTGGTAAGGAAGCCTCACCATAGCCTTCTGAGACAACATTCCCAAAACCAGCAGGTTCATAATTCATGTGTGCATATTTTAAGTGATTCCTTAAAGAAAGCTGTCACCCTGTCCTCCAGACAGAAAACTGTACCACTTTTCACCAAGTGTGGACATGCCACTTACCACTTGGTCTACATTGATCTTAAGGCCAGCAGAGATCACTGATCATCTAGTCTGCCCTCTTGCATAATTCAGGCCATAGCATTTCACCTGGTAATTCCTGCCATAAAGGAAGAATTTATTCTTCCCTAACAGGTAAGTGACTGCATCAAGCCTAATCAAGTGTGTAGTTTAAACTAGAGCATAACTCTTAGGAAAACATCCAATCATTATCAAAACTGATAATGAATTTGTCACCTGCCTGTGGGGGCTGTATACAAAACTTGCATATAGCCATCCCTCAGGGGGTGAACACCCTGTCAGTATAAATACTGGCTTTTCACATTGAGGGACTTATTCCTGTGAACTGGTCAGGTCCCTGAACTCCCCTTTAAATTAGTGCGATTGAGGCTCAGATCTTCACATCAGAGAGGCCACGGTTTGTCTAAGGACGTTACAAAAATTTCATGGGCCAAAATCCTGCAGTCATTTGTTTCTCAGGTAATGCTTCAGTTGAAGTCAGAATGGATGCAGGATCTGGCTGTATCAGAATATATTTATTATATATATACTCATTGCTGCATAACTGCCAACTATTCCTATCCTGGTAAAACAAACTTTTTTTGACACTCACATTCCCTTGTCTGAGAGAACCTCTGGCCACAAAACTTTTGTACTGTTTTCAGAAGAGAGAAATCAGGAACTATAGTCTCATTCCTAAATAAAATACATATCTGAGGAGGGTTCCCCTGCCTGCCTCCCTCACCACCATATCCCTTCAGAAAAAAAAAAAATCACATGCTGGGCTTCACATTTCCCTGTCTTGTTACCTCTCCTCAAACTCCAATGCACTGCAGGCAGCTCACTTTGTACCATCATTTTTCCTGAGACTGAAACCAGAATGATAAAAAAGCAGTTGGCATCAAAACAGAGAAAAGCTCCCACAAGTAGTAAACGTTGAGGAAACTGTTAACAGAGAATATTTCCAGAGTGATCTTCATTGCTTCTTCAATCTGGCAGTTGTGGGGCTATTTACAAACATAAACAGCCCATTCCTTCTGGGCCAGGGTGCAGTGCTGGATTGAGGAGGGACAGGGAGACTATCTGGTGATGATTAAAAACCACACACAGTTATACTTGATACATTAGTAAACGTGGGAGTGAATAACCCAGGGCAGAAAGGAGCTGTGACAGCCACCCAGGGAGCAGCAAACTGGCCGTGGTGCTCTTTTTTGTGCATGTGTTTTCCTCTTCCCGCCGCCCCCCTTTCTGTGGCGATAGCTCTCTGTGCGCCCCTCTGTCTGTCTCTCTCCGATGGGTCTCCCCCTCAGTGGTCCCAGCCGGGCTCCCAACTCGGGAGGCTTTTGATTGGCGGCGGTGCTGACAGCAGGAGGAGCTTCGGGTAGCCGGTGCAGCCAGCTCTCTGCTATAAGCCTCTTTGCAGCTTTCTCTCTCAATCTCTCTCTGCGCGTCCCTGTAACCGAGCAGTGAAAATTCACATTGGGGATCTGCTAACAGGCACAGATGTCATGTGAAAACGCACATGCTCTGCCATTCACACAGTCCTCCTTTCTTTCTTTTTTTCCCCCGTTCCCTTTTTAAAAAAAAATAGAAACTCCTTTCTCCCCCCCTCCCCCCGTAACTAACAAACCAACAACCACCATCGCTCCTGCTCCTCCTCAGTCCAAGTAATCACAAAAGAAATCTTTTGGAGCTGCTGGTGGTATTTCAGAGCAAATACGGGAAGGGGAGGCGGAAAAAGAAACGCACAATTCAAACAAGCCAGACAGACATTCCTTTTACATCTATATACACATTATACTTTCAAAAAATAAGAATAACAACCTTGGAGGAATGATTTTCCCAGCAGACCAGATCTACTCCGGCTGCAGCCTTCGTTCTTGCTGAGAGGGGATTTTTGTGATACAAGGTCCAAGCTGTTAGCTTCATGACTGCGCTGAGCAGGGAATCGCCAACACCATGCGAGGTAAGGGAAGAATTAGGGGAATAAGGAGGTGGGGGAGTATATTATTTGGGAGGGGGAGGTTGATTTCACAGAGCCAAGGTTTTTCTTATGTTCCTTTTTTGTGGGGGTGGGGGAGTTTGCTGCTTATGTTGCATAAAGTTTTTCAGTCATGTCTAATGTATTGTTTGTGCTATTGATTTTTCTTTCATTTATTTATTTATTATGGCGGTGGGTCGACTTATTTAGGTTTGTACGGGGGAACTAAAACAAGCCCAAAGTAAACAAACAATTTCGAAATGTTGGTATAGTTCACTCGGGCATCTGTTACATGTACTTCTTCTGTCTGATGATTAGCAGGAGCTTAATTAAAAGAGGGAATGCAAGAGCATGTCAGTATACGGGAGGTTTCAACTGGGAGTTAGGACTCAGAGTTAAGTCTCCTTAGCATGTCCCAGCTTCCATTAATAGGAAGAGATGAGGAAACAGTCCCCTGAGAGCTGTTCGGAAATGTTTAGAAATGTCTTATTTTGGTGTGCGTTGGGCAATCGTGTAGGTTCACTCTCAGGGCGCACGCAGGTGGGCTGGGTTTGGGGTTGGAGTTTGGTTTTATTTTAGGAAGGGGGGGGGCATTTGAACGCTTTCGTCCCTGGTGTGTTGATGTGCCGCGAAGGGGAAAGGACACCGGCTGGGAGGAAGGGGGTAGTGGCTGCTAAACTTCTGGTGGGAACTTCCAGGCTCGCTTTGTTTTATTACACTCCCCCGCGCCAGCCCTGCTCAGTGTCAGCTGCCGTCACTTTGGGTCGACTGATTAAGAGAGGGTCTGGGGAGGGGGGTGCAGGTCACCGGCTTCCTGAGAGTGGTTGAGGGGCTGGGCTGTCTGGAAGCACCTGCTTGGCTGCAGAGATGGGCTCTCTCCGTTGGGGGCTTTTCCAGGGCTGGCTAGGTTTCAGCTCGCCAGTGCTAGGAGCCAAGCAGCCCCTTTCCTGTGTCTCCCTCCTTCCCCTGGACTTTCAGCTGACTCATTCTTCCATGGGAGAGTAGCTCCTTGCATTTTAATGGAGTCTTTGGCCTGTCTCAAAGCAAAGATTCCCCCACTTCCCTCCCCTCTCTCAGCCCTTCACAAACAGCCAGAGACTCTAGTAATAACACTTCATAAAGTGGCCCTCAGCCCTCCTCCCACCCCACCCAAACACCCCCTCAAGCCCTCCTCAGCATCCTCCAGCCCGCAAGTTACTGAGAGGAGTGAAGACCCGACCATTTACACGCGGGTGAGGGCAGACGGGGCGTTCCGGGTGGAGGAAGCAGCGTCCCTTGCGCATCCCAGCCAGGCTGTGGGTGGCCCTGAAATCCCAGCCTAGCTGTGATCAGTAGGAGGCGCTGTGGATGCCTCTGCCCCATGTGCTCGCTGGGCCGGGCGAAGATGCTCTGTGCTGTCCTGTCCCGCCAGGGCAGGGCTGGTGGTCGGTGCTCGCAGGCCCCGTGATCCCTGGAGTCCCGCTGCCCGCCCCCGGCGCTGCCACAAAGCGGGGGGAGCTGCTGCTCGGAAGGACAGCGTGCCAGGGGCGAGTGGAAGCGGCGGGGGCTGGGGGGCAAGGTGACTGACAGCGGCTTTGCTGCAGGACGGGGTGCTGGAAGTGGGTGGGGGGTGCCGCTCCCTGGCGCCGCCCGCGTGCTCTGCTCTTGGAGGCAAGGGGACACCAGGGAGTAGCTGCTCTTTTTGCGCGGGTTGGCGGTGGGTCGGACAGAGCAGGCGTTTCGGGGGGGGGGCGCGTGTGCCTGGCGACGTGCTGTGCGCTCTGATTGGTGTGGCGGGCAGGAGAAGCCAGGGGCGTGTGTGTGTGTGTGTGTGTGGTGGTGGTGGTTGTGTTTCCCTGTTGGCATCTGGGTTTGTCATGTGCTCCACTGACCCACTTCTCCCCGGCCCGGAAGCCAAGTACAGGGACCAGGGCAGGACCCCAGTACCTGGCAGATTACTCAGTGAAAGCTCCACTCTCCGCCTCCTCCTTGTCTCTTTTCGTCACAGCTCGTGCTCCCTCGCCCTCTCCTCCAGGCTCTAGCAGCCCCTCTTCCTCCTGGCTGCAGAGATCAGACGGTGCATCCCTCCGGAACCACCCGTTCCCTGCCGTTCTGATACCGGGCCAACAACGGAGGGTTTACGGCCGAAACTAAGTGTGTGTGTGGCAGGGGAAGGAGATCAGTGTATCCCTTCTGAATATTGATAGGAACCCGTACCAGCACTGTGTGCAAATTTCCCTCTAATCCGGCCCTGAAATTTGATGAGTGGAAACAGAGAGACGCCATCGCGCCCTTACAAAACTTTTATATTAATTTTTCCAAATGCGTTATGCTGGATTTTAGGAAACTAACTCATTTCCCTGGTGGTTAGCAAAGCCGTTAGATCAGACATCCCTCTTATTTAGAGGAGAAGTGACTGTAATAGGCACCGGGAAAAGCAAGGCGCTAGCTGACCACATAGACAGGCTGGCAAGAATTTGCTTAACAAAATTTAGCTTTAAAAACCCCACCTCGAGTCAGTGAAATCTCTGTTATGCCCCGTCTTTTTTACTTTTCATCTTTTAAAATATGTTTCTTCTATGTCAACCTAGCAGATCATTTGCTAGTTACTGTGTATTTCATGTTCGGAATGTAGCATCTTTTCTTATTTAGGGTTTACATTTTATTTTGATTAAGGATGTAGGAGATGGCGGAGGGTGTATGTGGTGGGAATAAGCTCTTCAATGACTCTCTATATTAGTAAACAGTCTAGGAAAACAATCTCCTCTCCCCATCTCCCCCCCCCCCCCCACCAGCTTCCTCTGTTGTAACTGAACAGCGGCTCATCAGTGTCCTTCAGAGGTTGTAACATTAATGAGAGAGTTGCCTCCAGTGTTTCTTCCACTTGCTGTATGGTAAATAATGTAAAAAGAAAATCCTTTGCAGTGTTGTTGTAGCTGTGCTGTTCCCAGGATATGAGAGAGACGAGTTAGGTGAGGGTAATACCTTTTATTGGACCAATTTCTGTTGGTGGAAGGTTTAAACTTCCCAGCTAAAGTACGCTTCCACCACCAGAAGTTAGTCCAATAAAAGACATTACCACACCCACCTTGTCTCTAAACAAAATTCTGTCATTGCCTAAAAGAAATCAATTTGATTTGGTAGAACAAAGGAATATGCAGTCTCTATCCCTTGTACTTTTCCCAGGAGATCGGTGACCCCTAACGTTAGAGGTATCAGACTGAGTGAGTGGTTCATGGGAATGGAGAAGTGGTGCAGACGTGTCAGCAAACTTTGCAATGCCTGTAGCAGCATTTCCCACTGGTCTGCAGCAGGGATAGCCGCGTTTACCCCATCAAATTCTGTCAGCTTGACAGAGGATTGCCAAACCAATCCTCTTCCCACTAAAGGGAATAAGATAGAGTCCTAATGTGTGTATTTTAAATACATTTTATTCAATACTTTAAAATATGATGGTAGACCACCAAACCCGCCCCCACAATCTATTGTTACGCGAAAGAACGTTACCCAAAGAGTGTTTTCAATCGAATATATATAAGGGCGAAAAGAGATGTAATCTAGTGTGGATTTAAGGTATTCGTTTAACTCAGTGGGTGAGTTGTTCGTTAACAATATCAGTCCCATTCCATGTTTAGTTTTGTTAATAAATGTTTATTTAATGAATAGATTACTGACTTTAGCAAATTAAAATAATATTGCAGGACTGTAAAGCATGCGTTTGCATCTTCTTGTGAAGGACATGTTCTTTTATTTAAAATGAATTTATTTTGGTTCACTGTTATTTTTTTTAGAAGAGAGAGCACCGTCTTTAACATAAGATCGTCAAACTTTCCCTGGCGATTTGCGGTCCTACAGCATTCCCTTTAGAGTATTAAGTCTGCGATGCATGCATGCTTTTCTAAAATTTCCCAGACTAAACATTTTCACCGAATGCCCCAAACTTGCAGCACCAATTTGGAACAGCACCTCCATATTTCTTTACAGAATTATAGTCTGGGAGTCTCAGTCAGTCCATATCCATAAAAGTACATCCGTGTTAAAGTCACACTTAAGCAGTTATGTAACTACCTTACAGACATTGGTAATCTGATACAGAAACTTATTTCTTCGAGTGCTTACAATTTTAGTTTAAGTCATTTTAAGAATACTCAATAACGCTGATTTATTGCTGAACAATATTATGGAACAGTAGCTGAAATGTAAACATCTTTGTACTTTAGTCACGTAGTTGTCATCTTTAGTCCATCTCTCTCTTTTTAAATATAAATCTCAGTCAGTATAGAATACCTAGTTTGGGAATTTATAAGGGGAAAAGGCTGAAAACTGCTAGAGGAATAATGGTGATGTTACCTTTATAAGGATGTAAATATATAGGAGTAAGGCTCACGTGAGACATTTGAACTGAAGAAGCGTTGATTTTTAGATCAGAGATAAGAACACATTATATTTTTCTTAGTAAAAGAGGCGTTATGTGCACTATTATAAAAGCAAAGTGGTGTTTGGATTAAAAAACAAACCAACAAAAACACTTGGTTTGTTTTCTGGATATTTTAAATTTGATTTATAATATAATTAGGCAAATTATGAACATTAGTGCATTTTGGTCTTGTATTCTAGCACAACTGAGACTCAGTATAGAGAACTAACAATTGGCTAAAAGCCATGCCAAGTCACAGCGAATTTTACCTCAAGTACTTACAAACACCAAGATTATGATCACAGTTAGTCATTTTGTGAAAATTACATTTAAACAGTGTTGCAAAGCACAACATTTGTTAATAAGTAATATTTAAATTCTCAATTGGTATCTCAGCAAACAGTTAAATCTAGTATATTTCAAAGAAAAAACCCCTCAAAACTCTAGAGTTTAGGTACTTTTCCACATTTTGTTGTATGATTTACTTTTTTATTAGTTTCAGGACTGGGCTGTGAAATACTACATTACTTTATACAGTTATTTTTTTTCACAGTTTCACTGAAATATTCATAAGCAATTAGGAAGGTGTGAATTAAACAAATCCAATCTACAGTGTTATTGAGGGAGTTTATTAATTAGCATGTAAAAAGTGTCTGGACAACTGAAAAGCATTAATTTCCTTAAATTTAATAGATGGATGCAGGTAATTTTATAATTGTATTAAGGTAAAGAAAATAATTTTCTTTAATTACCCCAAATCATGCGTCTCTGGAATATGATCAAAATTAATTTTGGAAAGAATGACAAAATGCAATCCTAATTAATTGACATGAATATCTACATAAATGTAATAGTGTATTACCTATGCAAGTATCAATGGTAGCGCAAACTACTATTCATTTTAATGAGTAGGACCAGACCCCCACAGAACTGAAACCTATATTTGAGCTGGTCACAATGTGTTTAATCCTTCAACTCTTACTTAGATAAGTAGTTCTGACTCATATGAGTAACATTCATTGCCTTCAATAGGGCTACTTGCATGAGGAAGAACCATTTACACCAGTAAGAGTTTGCAAGATTAGGCCTTAGCAGAACACAATTTGGCTTTACTGATAAAAGTTTTGATAATTTTCAATAAACACTTAAATATGATGAGACCATACCAAATGGTAAAATATTACTCTTCTTTTTTCATAAAAAATACAAATGTTAATGTTGATAAGTAATGACATCCCTCTAGTTAAATTATCATAAGCAGAAATCAAGTCTGAAAATTGAAAGGTTATTTTGATTTTTAAACCATTTACTAATTCCACATGATGTCACATATGTATGTTTCTTTGCAAAAACAATAGTGTTTATATTAGATTGTACAAATGGAAGTGCTGTATTTCAAATTAATATAGAATCAGATTTCTGTCATAATTAATTTCTGAAACATTTGTACATCCAGATTGGTAAAGATTTTTGTATTTCCTAACTTTGTTTTATGAACAAACTCTTTTTGGTGAATATTTCTCCAGTGATCAGCAATCTCATACTTAATTTAAAATGTATATTAAAAAGTACGGACTACACAGGACTGTGAAAATATAGAGTATATAGGACAGTGGAAATTCATTCTTCTCTGTTTTGGGAAGTGCCTAGCACAACGTGGGTGCTACCAGAAATAAATACATTGAAAAGTAATCATCATCGTCATAATATGACAACTGAATTTCCTGTTTTGGAAATATAGGTCCTGATCCTGCAACTTTTGTTCATACTAGTTGTCCTTACACAAGAAGCACCACTGAATGCAGTGTTTTGAAGCTTTATGTTTGATAGTAAAATATATCACTAATCTTAGGATCGGGGAGGGAAATATGTAAGAGGGAAAACAATCACTTCACAGGAGTTACAACTCAAAATTCCTATCATAAAACACATTCCCATCCTAAGCAGAAAGTCTTGGGGTTGGCATAGGAATCAAACACTGTATGACATTGACATGTGCCTATTAGGAAATGTATGGCTGAAATATATCTTTGATAATACACAGTCGCAGTAACTACAATTTGCCATAATATGTGTGCTAGTTATCTAATGCTGGAAAACAAAATCAAAAGAGAGAATCCCAGTCTGCCCAATAAATCATTTATTTTTTTTCTGTTTCAAGTGAAACAATGAATTCACAGAAGACAAGACTTGTGCTATGAAATTGAAGGATGTCTGCTTTGTAGCTAAAGACAAAGGAAGTACACAGGAATAAATATTGATTGAACTAATCATCAGATGAATAGAAATGAGCTTTACCAGTGCACCAATATAATAGGTTATGTTAACTAGCCCTTTCGTAGCCCATATGCTGCCCTTTCAACCCATGACCCTATCCATTCAGCTCTTAATGAGGGAAACCACAGGTGTTATAACGGCATTTATGGTAAATCATGCTAAATATAATAGTTGTATAAATAACTAACAGTAGAGTAGTTACATGAACTCTAAAGGAAACCTAAAAAGTGAATCAAAGGAAACATTGTAAAAATGTTAAGTGAAACATAACAATAGAATCAGAGAGAGAATAATAATTAGCAGTATTTATACAATGTTTTACTATTTTAAGGTGCTGTTCTAAACATTAATTACTGTAGGACATAAATCTATTTAATCAACATTATATGTTTTAAACTAAATTTGTGTTTTGACTGGATGAATTTATATTTAAAATCAGTTCCTCCAGACTAGTTTTAATAGCTTTAAGAATTTAGTCCAGTTGGGGATTTCCTTAATGGTTTTTATATATGAACTATAAAAGTCACTATTATTCTGTATGTTTTAATATACAGTACATCATAGTAAGTCCCAGTTTTGTTACATCCTACCTACTCTGTGTTCAGCCCTAGCCAAGTTAATGGAGCTACTTAAGTTAGATACCATACAATGTGAGTAACAGTGGCAGAATCAGGTCTGTAGTATTTTGGAGACTATCATTTTACTGTTTTATTTCTAATATTATTCTCATAAGCATATTGAAAACTCCCACTAATTTCAACAGAAGTTTTCAAATAGGATTAAGTATCAAATATGACACTCAGTTCCTGATCCTGCAGAACCTCACTCACTTAGTTTTTACACATTTAAGTAATATCTGGGAGTAAGGAGAGCAGAGTTTGGCCCTGTGTGTTTTTTCCTTCCTTTTTCATTGAGGCCTACTTTTTTTTAATAGAGCAGAAACACACATACTGTGCTTTACTTTGCCAGAAACATATTGCTGAAAATTTATGCAAACAGAATGACAGCTGTTTCTCTGCTTCCAATACAAGTATATAGGCTAATTCAGTTTGACATAAATGTGTTTACTATGGTGTTAATGATGAATTATTTTGATGAATTGGCAATTATTATGTATCTAACACCTTTTAAGGAAGGACATCAGTGAATTTCATGTAGCATCCAAAATCTAAATAACTTTTTTTAAAAAAAAAAAAACATTAGTTATCTCTGTCTGTATCACAGACATTTCAAACAATGTACTCAATAAAGAGTGAACATCAAGCAATTGTGGTTTTTTGTTAGATGAACTCATTTTGATACAGAGATGACTGTTTTATACTGTCTGGGCCAAATCTTGTTATCTTGGACTTTGCTTTTGTGAGTAACCTTGTTGGAATCCAGGGACTGCTCACCTGAGCAAGAAAGCTGCATTTGACATTGTGTACTGTATACCCAGTGAAACCCAGCAATCTGGGATTGTAAGAAATGTGAAAGACTATAAAGGTTTAGAGGGAATCAAAGTTATAAGAAGCATGTTGTGATAACAAAGCTTGTTGCATTGAGGTTTTAAGCAAAATCACCTTCAAGCCTCAATCTGTACAGTACTCTTTGAAAATGAAATACAGTTGGTAGCTTTCCAGAACAATAGAAGCTGTCAAAAGCACCACATTTTTTCAGAAGAGCTAATGTTAAAATTTCAAGTATGCCATTCTAAAGTAGTGCATTCTGATCTCCAGGATGTTCATAAATAAAAAGTTAGTGTATTTAAATCTTTTATTATTATTATTATTATTTCCTCTAAATGCACTAACTGATCGCCACATTACAGATTGTGTATGTATTCAGCTTGGCCAAATTAACCTCTCCTAATACCAACATTTCTTTGAACATAATATTAAAGCTGAAAAATATTATAGATAGTTACAGAAGTGTAAGTGTGGCTAAAAAGCATTATAGTTTTATAACTGATTAATGTATACTGCAAAATGAATGTTTTAATCATAACCTGGGCGAATGTTAAGTGTCTCTGACAGGCTGCGTGTGTGTTTGAAAAGAGCTCACCACAGCTAACAGCTTCCTTTTGGTTATCCATGACCAACTAGAAGGTTTCCTAGACTTGCTTGTCTAGAAACTGTTCTCTTTGAGATTCTATTGTCTGAAATGTCAATTCACAGGAGCCAAAATTGAACTATATTCTTTAGACTAGCATTTGCAAATGTTAATACAGCCTATACCCTCCCCCCCATTCGTTTTGGCCAGGCCGCTTCGCAACCCCGCAGTGGACCCGAAGCCAGGAAAGAGGCCCAATAGACTGCACGACCTTATTAGGGCATAGTGCTTATCCCAGGAAACTTATGAGGGACGTGTCCCTAGTGTTAACACACACAAAAAACGTTTCTGCAGTTTCCGTATTGTACTGTTCTTCCTAATAAGGGGAAGACAGTGGGGCACTAAAAAACCAATCAACGCGTGCCACATTTACTTCCAAAAACTATATACTTAGTCGCCCCTGTATAACAATTAGAGGTGTCCCGAAAAACAAACCTATGTCATGGCCAGTCCAGGTCTGATCAACTTGGGCTTGACCCTCCCGCTCCTGAATTCAGCCTGAGCATGTGTCGTATAGCTGGCTCGAACTCATTATGTATATGCTCTCCCATCTGGCTGTTATCTGCATGGTTGTAAGTAATTAGTTAACTATCGTTGCTTTGTTTGTGGTTACTTTGCTTGTTACCCCATACTGTGGTTAGACAGAAAAAGGCCTCAATTGTTAATGTGTTTCCTTTCCCTTATCTTGTAAGTGTTTTAAAGTTAGTTACATAATAATTGCAAGTGTTACAAATTTAGTTACATAGTAATTATAGTTGTTTAAAATCTATTACATAGTATAGTAGCAAGTTAATAAGAATTCATAAAATTAATGTTTTATTATAATTATCATCATATAATAAAATTGAGTTGTATCTAATCCCTCGTCCTGGGTCATTCAACTCTGTCCTTCACCGAGAACCCTTAAAGAACCACAAGCCACTTTTGGGCCGAACAGCAAACAAGTCATGCATTCTCATTGCATTTCATTCCTCCCCGCTTTAGGGCGTCTTTGTATTCTAAAAGTTTCCTTACTCTTATGAGTAAGATGTTTTCTGAATTTTGTTGAGTGAAGGTGTTTGCAGGGGTGCAGCAGAAGAAAAAAATAGATCAAAAGAAGTCATTAAATTACAGTTCAGTGTACTGTCAAAATAATGAGCTGTCGAGAGGGTAGCATATATTTTGGAATAGGTTGATCTTGATCTCAAATGAAATTATAGTTCTACTAAAATAAATCTCAAGTGATAAAAATGGAAAAAAAGGCTGCTTACAGATAAGTAACACTTAACCACCCAAAGCATTCATAACACAATAGGAGATAAAGTGGGCTATGCCTCTTTGAACAATGAAATGATTAAGATAAATGTGTGACTTGGATCGTCAGTGGAATGAGAGAGGAAGACTTGTTTTATGTGAGTTATACATGTTGCAGAATAGAATTTGAGCTTGAATAATGAGTGTTTTCAGATAACATGGATTCTGGTGTTCAAAGGTACTTATTCTGAGAAAAGTGGAAGATGCCAGGCCAGGGGGCCCAATTCTGCTTCCACTGCAATAAGTGACAAAATCCCATTTATTCAAAGGGATTAAGGCTAGGCCTTTAACTAGTATAGTGAAAACAGCATCAGAGGATGAGCATGAAAAGAATTACAACCCACTTTTTAACAGACTCACTTAGGAAAGGGATGACTGTATATACTGGATATGAACAACAATAACTATGTCAACATGTTGTTTTAAGGATAACATAAGGATAAGGAGGAGTTCAGCTAAGTTATAATAAAGAGACATTTGTCTCTTGGTCTTCCGTTTTATGGAAATGTGCCCGGTTTTATTAAGTGAAAAACTTCTAGCTGGATCTTTTTAATTTAAGAGACTGTGAGAGAAGTATAACTATTCTTTAGAAAACTTCATTCAGCATTTCCAGTGTTGTTTCCTTGATCACTTCTTAGTGCTGATTTTGTTTGCCACAAGATGTTTGGAAAATGAAACTTTACAAATCAGGTCTTAATTATATAATCTAGACATAGTTAAAAGGATACTTGTGATATTTCCTTTCATTGATAGCTGTCTGGGAGAGAAATAAAACAGTGGTACTTGTTTCTAGTTGCTCATAACTGACTGTGAAAAACCATCCTGACAACAGCATGTATATTTTTTTACAATATAATTATGTACTAGAATATGCTTGGTATTAATGTATACTGCTGCAAATTTTAATTATAAGTTTGTGGGGGGGAAAAGCCAGATTTTCGTATCTTTACCCAAATACAGGGGAATCAAGAATGAGCAACTGTGGTAGTCTGGTAGCACAGAGAACCAATGACACCAGAGAAAAACATTAGGTAAAGGGGGGCACAGTGCTTTTCTAGGGTCATATTTTTGTAAAGAAAAGGGAACCTGTCTTTGGAGCAAGTCTTATTGATGATCAAATATAACTTATTTTAACATACTTAGGAATATATAAGGTAGCGATCATTATCCTGTCTGGGTATGCTTGAAAAAATATTTAACTACCATTAACGATTGCCATCAACTAACTGCAAACCAGACTTCTCCCATTATGATTAATTCCACTTTGCCAACAAAAATATACATGGTCAAAGAATAACTACTCCATTCAAAATACAGAAAGCCAAAATAACAAAACAAAACAAACAAACAAAAAACCAATCAGATGGGTCAAAATAATAAACTATATTGCACCACCAGTTTTTAAGAAGAAATATCAATTGAGATCAGTGGAGAGCTTTTGTAATAATTGGGCTTGCAAATTTACTCAAATTGTAAGATCATCTGTAAAAAGTATGTAAACATTTATAAAATGTTACAATAACCTACAATAGCTAAAGTTAATTTTAAAAAGTACAAAAAGGACTAAATTAGTCTAAACAAAAAAGCCTACTAGTATAACTCCAAAACAATGTTAAAGTTATGCTTAATGAACAAGAAAAGTGTAAAACTAAAAATCAGTAAACCAAAATTAGTGTGTCAGAAACTAAGCCTAATTGGTAAACAACAAAATTAAGAGCTGGGCTGTTTTGGCCACCAATCCCTTTGCGGGGCCTTAGAAAAAAATTTGCTGCTGAAGCAAGCTTCACCCATCATGGCTGCCACCTCTAACCTCTCCTGGGACCCTGGGCCTTCATCATCCTGATCCTGAGAGATATTCTTTCCAGACCAGGCTAAGGGAGGAACCCAGATAATATCACCACTCTGCTAGCTCCTGCTAAATCCCAAACACCACCTGAAGTTAAAATCCAATCCTGTTTCACAATGATAGCAATGATACTAGCCCATGCCACTAACCCCAAAAAGACAGTTATTACCATCTTTAATACAATCGAAAACCCGACAAACATGGTTTGTTTGTTTTTCCCTTCTAAAAACTCTCTCCTGCTAAAGGGAAAGAGAACAAGTAATGTTATTAAAATGAAAACCGTATTTAATACTTTATATTTCAAATGCTTTAGCTGTTTTTCCTTTCTTTATCTTTAATAAAAAGTTAAAGATTTTTAATATTGTATTTCCCTTAATATGAAGCAGGCTGAAGTCTCTGTATAACAAACCCCAAACTTTATTTAATGGTGTTTAATGTTAATTAGTGACTAAGTTACGTTGACACCATTAGCCCATATATTCCATCTAAATTAATACAACAGAGCTCTACTTGAAAATCAATGGCACAGAGTAGCTTAGTGAAAATTGCAAAAGCAGGAGATTTTGCACTTAACCTTCTGACTCTAAAATCTTTTATAATAATCTTGGTTTATTAAATTCAATTACCTGAAACTGTCCACACCCAAATGAGAACATAAGTCTTCATATGCTGGAAAAAACAAGTATGCTAAATGTTACTAAAAAGAAAAAAAATCAAGATCAAATGTTTCTTGATTATAATAAGTTTTGGTCCAGTTCAGGCTGAATTTATCCCTCCAGAAAGAATAAAGAGGGGACCTTATTAGTGGAGAAAAGGACAACACAATGCCAATAGGTTTGGGTATAATTGTATTACCCTTACCAACAATGTGTAGTAATTTATATCATTAATAGTTCCACTGTATAAGAATTGCAGAATCAGGTCCTATGTAACATATATACTCGATCATAAGCTGGTTCGTTTATAAGCTGATCCCCCCCAAGATGGATAAGTAAAAATGGAAAATTTTTATGACCCATTCATAAGCCGACCCTATAATTCAGGGGTCAGCAAACTTTGGCTCCCGGACCATCAAGCGTCCGCAGGCATGGAGGTAAACCTAAGTAAACAAAGTATCCCGACGTGCCAGCTGCTTACCCTGACTGGCCGGGACAGCAATTGGTGGGGAAATTTTTTGGGGGGGAGAAATTGGGGTCAGCGCAGTAACCCCTGTGACCACCCCCCACATGACCCCACCCCAGCCCAGGATCCCCACACTCTCCCCATCACATCCCTTCCCAGGGGAGGATGTCTCTGGCCTGGCTGGAACTGCTCCGGCAAGCTGGGCAGCACGGCCGCAGCCTGCTCCGGCCGGCCAGACTGGGCGGTGCGGCCGCAGCATGTTCCAGCGAGCTGGGCCAGGCTGCACGGCCGCAGTGTGCTCCGGCGGGCTGGGTGGCGCGGCCACAGCCTGCTCTGAGTGGCGGGGCCAGGCGGCGCGGCTGCAGTCTGCCAGCCCCGGAGCTGCAGCTGCTTCAGAGGCTGGGGGGAGAGCAGCGTGGCCAGAAGCGGAGAGACTCTGGCCCCGCCTCTTCCCTTCTGGCTCTGCTGCCTCTGCTTGCTCCCTCTGTTGGGGGGAGAGGCTGTGTCCCACCTCTCCCTCTCTATACCCGTTCATAAGCCGACCTCCTTCTCTGGTGCTTCCCTTTTTTACTAAAAAAATTCGGCTTATGAACGAGTATATGCGGTAATTAACAAAATAAAGTGTTAAATATTTCTGGACCATCTGGATTTACCTATGAAATAGTTTCATTATTGTCACTTACTGAGAGTAGCTTAAATTTAAAAAGGCTTTTACAGTTGCTTTTAAAGGCTTTTAAAAAGGCTGCTGTCAAGATAGTAAGGGTGGTGTTTTAAAAAGCACTCAATGTTGGCCTTACTTTGCTTCCAGTTTTGCTCCTGGCTTCAATGGCAAAAGGTGAGTGCTCTTCAAAACCCCACCCCAAAAGTATACTTAAAAGTATGTAATGTCCTACTCATTTTGAAGGACATTTTGCAGGCCTCTCATCACATGAAAGGTTTCTCGAATAATTGTTTTTGATATGCTTCTCTATATAAATGTCAATATCTCTACTGAACATCTAGTATATTACATTTGGTGAGTGAAATCTGTGTGCATGCAGAACTTTTGCTCACACTGGCCCATAATGTATTCTTGAATATTTTATTTTTTAAGTCAAACTCTCTACTGACTATGACAGGGCGTTCTTAAAAACTGATGGCATGACATGCCTCATCAGTTGAAGTTTGCTCCATGAACATAATGAGGGTGTAACATAACCCTCTGACAATTATTGAAAGATAACAAGGCTAGACAAGGACATCATGTAAAGAAATAAATTACTAAGGGCTAGGTTGTGCTATTTAGGCACATCTCACCATAAAGAATAGTGTGGAGCCATGTTGCCCCAGGGGGAACACCAAATGCATTCTGCCTTGGGGAGGCAGAGTACATCTCTTGGAGCTTTGATGTGTGCAGGCTTCAACCCTGCTTCTGTACCCTTTTGTAGGTTGTAGTTGTCCTGCTTCCTCTCTGCCTTCCCTGTTCCCTTTGCAGCAACATGTTTCCCAGGAATGTATGGAGGGAGCAGTATTGTGCTCTTCAGAGTTCAGGGACTGGTATTCTTCTTGGTCAGCTATGCAAGGGGAAGAAGGTACCTTACACCCTCCCCCACTCTGTGCACTTAGGCAGACTCTGTCTTTAATTGAATTTATTGTTAAGTAGATATTCAGCTGAGTCTGGTCCAAAACTCCAATATTTGGCTTTGAAATGAACATTTTTCAATACCTGCTCTAAGCCAAATAATAGCTACAACCCAAAAAGGCCTAGGATTGCATGTTTCAAAATATCTTGCAGGGCACATCTCAGAATAAGGTATTTTGCAACATGTAATTCTAGATTGCTGCAGAATGCAGGGAAAAGAGACCAGGCCAGCAAGACCAGGAAACTGAAGGGAGATAGGGGGGAAAAAATGAGTGTGAGGGCTGGGGCATCCGAAGAGATGTAAGGGGCAGAAAAGGGAGGAGAATAGAGAAAGGGGAAAACTTGGAGACCTAGAGGAGAAAATTGGAAAAAATAGGAAAATGTGCTATCAAGAGAGAAAAGTAGTGGAGGCCAAAGGAAAAGGTAAAGAGAGAGAGTGGAACTGGAGAGAGAAAGGACAGAAATAAAAATGGGTCAATATTGCAAGACACTGAGCTCCCTCACTTCCCATTGATGTCTATGGGAGTTCTGGCACTCTGTCAGAAAGGCAAAAGGAGAAGAATGAAATAAATGGAAAAAGAATGAACACACCATGTTAATCTGTTAATTATATTACTATCCAGTATTTCTTGTGTTGTGTTTGGATTTGGTGGATTAATATTCAGCCAAACACTGATATTAGCCATCTAGTACATTCTTATTCATTCCAGTCCATTTACGTTGTGGTCTGTTCCTTCAGACTGCTGTGAAATTGGCACATCATATTTATTTTTACTGTGACATACATTCTCACGTCACACCATATTTTATATAAATTTCATCTCAATGTTTGGCCATGCTATTAATTGTAAATTTTATAAATCAGTCATATTCTCCCAATTCCAAAATACAGCCAAAACCAGTCACTTAAAACACTAGATTGAAACAAGAATTGTTTTAGCTTTAATT
This sequence comes from Terrapene triunguis, assembly GCF_002925995.2. Taxonomy (NCBI): domain Eukaryota; kingdom Metazoa; phylum Chordata; order Testudines; family Emydidae; genus Terrapene; species Terrapene triunguis. Next base: position 11,202,508 of record NW_020664464.1, on the reverse strand, counting down.
TATCATATAAAAAAAGAAAAGTAGAACAATTTGTTTAGAAAAGTTGTAGACCCTTGTTATAAAATGCAGTATTTGTTCTTGCATCATAGAACCACACATTGTCTCTATTTTAATTAGGCCTGTTTATTTTACCAGATCATTTTATTATTTTGGACCCACTGTTTGAAGGATTGTTCATTCACACAATAAAGAAATTAATGACAATGTTAAGAACAATGAGTCAAATCCTGGCCCCAGTGCATATCTAGCATCTCCTCTATATTTGAATGGCTACAAAACCTTGGAGGAAATGTAGATACCCATCCAAGAATACAATTTGGTTCCAACATGCTGTATATTTATTATTTTATAGATTTTGTTTAAACAATTATCTAGAACAGTGCTTCTCAAAGCCGGTCCGCCACTTGTTCAGGGAAAGCGCCTGGTGGTCCGGGCAGGTTTGTTTACCAGCCGCATCCGCAGGTTAGGCCGATCGTGACTCCCACTGTCCGCGGTTCGCCGTCCGAGCGATGTGCTGGCCGCCACTTCCAGCAGCCCCCATTGGCCTGGAGCGGCGAACCGTGGCCAGTGGGAGCTGCGATCGGCCAAACCTGAGGACACGGCAAGTAAACAAACCGGTCCGGCCCACCAGGGGCTTTCTCTGAACAAGCGACGGACCGGCCCGACTTTGAGAAGCACTGATCTAGAATGCAATTTTCCAGTCCATTTGCACATCTTGTGTTTATTTTTGTAGTTTTTTATCTTAGAACTAAATAGTCATTTCAAGACCTTTTTTTTTTTTTTACAGTTTACCTAAAATAAGAAGCTGTGTACCTTTTAGGTTGCCGATTCAAATCCAGCCAAAGTTGGTTGTGACTGATAGTTGTTACTGTCTCATGGCTGCTTAGAGGCCTATAGTGAATAGAGTTGTGCCAATTCTGTCTTTTGTGAGGTGTTTCCATCAGAGAAAGCACCACCATAATTGTCACTCTTGGTGGCATTCTCAAAAGAGAGATCAAATACTGAATGGACATTGAGAATGAATTGCCCTTTCAGCCTTTGATGTGGTCCTTACAAGTCAGTCATGAGGCTCATTGGCAGGTCAGCACAAAGAAGGAGCTTTTACTTGCCAGGCTATCCATACCCCCACCATTTACCAGCAACAGATTTAGATGAAAACTGTAAAGAAAAATATGCATATTCTAATAAGGTATGTGATTTTTTTTTTCTTTGATTGAATTCCTCTCTTCTTTCTCTTTAATAATATACTTGCCTTGGTTTCCACACAATATAGTGTAAGAGTAATAGCTTTTCTAAGGTGAACACATTGACCACACTTATGCACTAAGGAAAAAACAATAAGAAATATTTTGTGAAATTCTAGTGTGTAAGGTGGACCCAGCCCTCAGTGATGGGAACTTGCCATGTTTTAGAAGTCAAATAAGCACTATAAACAAAGGATTTTTGTAAGACAAAGACTGTGATCATGTATCTTCAGAATGATAAATATTAATTTAGTACTGAAAGTACACATTGACCTCAGTACACATTGACCTCAGTCCTGGAGACTGAAATGTCTTGGGACCCATTCCTGATGATGCCTTATGTATTTGAGTAGTTACATGGATAAAGTTACCTATACGCACAAGTGTTGAAAGGATCGGGCCCTTATTTAGCTACAGAAACAGACACAGGAAACTGTACAGGCAGTGCAAGCTTCTCCCAGGCCGTTCCACTATTGTTATTCAACCTTGACCTGGAGAGACCGCTTTTCCATGTCCATTAAATCCTTGGCCTTACGGCTGAGACTGCCAACAGGGGTGCCAATTAGTGCTAACAGTAGTGTGTGTTCATTTTTTTTTTTTCTAACAAACTCCATTGAAAACTGGATTGAGACCACCAACTTATTTCTCACAGGCCACCAAATAACCATCACATTTTTATAACATTAAGTCACTACCAACCTGAAGTTCAACATGCAGTTTAGTCTCTATATTCATTATAAATCTTCTGAGCCATCTAGTTTTGTGGGAGAGGGTGCTCGCTAATCGACAGCATATATTTTAAGAAGTAATGTAAACTGTAGTAATAAATAAGTGGTACAAGGCAAATACAGAAATAAAATCCATGCAAATGTTGTCTTTCATGCTGATATATCACATTTATTTGATCAACCATACTTTAAAAAAACCTCAAGATTTTTTTAACATAAAATTTGAATATGATGGAAAATTGAAAGAATCATACCAGGTTGATGAAGAAAATGGATGGGACAATGAATAGCTGAGCAGAACAGAGCTTATTTAGAAGTTTTCCATAAATCTTTTTTGCTGTGTTCAAAAGAAAATCTTCTGTATTATAATAAGTCTCATAATCTAGTACACATACAACATTTTTTGTTATACTACTATGGATTTCTACATTGGGATGGGGGATCTAACAATATTTTCGGTTATTTCCACATAGAAATGCATATACCCATCCATGCATTTAGCTTAGATTTATTAAGAACTTCCAATGTTGAGACAGATCCTGCCTTTTATATATCTGTATGTGCAGGAGCCTGCGTTTAAATGGGCTGCCCTGAAACATGGTTCTATTTTTTCCCCTAAAAGGGCCATGTAATAATGGAAACAAGAAATTTTTTTAATATGTGCTTTGACTTTTTATATAGGGAATAGAATCTTCTCAATATCTGATACAAGGGTTAACTAATCATTAGTCCCTCTGTAAACCTGTAATTCTCAATTTCAGATTCAAATACTGTACACCCAGTGGCTAGTCAGAATAGTGTCTGAAATGCTGGGAGAAGGAAACATTTGTATTGGCTGAAGATGGAATGTTGCTTTTTATCTTTTAGATTAATTAAAATGTTGCAGTCTCGTTTTTTATAACTAGTCAGGGAGTCAGTTTTCTTTTCAATGGAAATGGTGAACCTCAATCTCTCACAATGCAATATATATTTTATAATCAAATCTGTAATGTCAAGTCCTGTTGTGATGGAGTTAAAGTTGAGTAAACTTTGGAACGGCTTTATTATCTAGAGTAGACTGGAAGCCACAGGGACAAGCTAAATTGACTTTTTATTGAGTTGCAGGCTGTGCTGCGGATATATCTTGTTAGCATAGCAGGCTTGATATTAAAAAGGGTTAGTCTTGGTATTCCAAATGTAGATACTAACTGAGAAATTTCAGAAGGAATCATGTGAACATTGGAGCTGCTTGGAAAGTTATGCCAAAATGGCATTTATTCCAGTTCAGTAAACTTGAGTTCTGTAAGTTTGTGTGTGTGTGTGAGAGAGAGACTGATTTTGTGTGGAGGGAGTAAAGATTTCTGTGTGAAAGATGAGAGAATTGGGGGAGGGAGACACTTTAGCCTCTCCTTCAAGAACATCTCCCTCCTGAGTACATTTACTTCCATCGCAAAGAGATCCTTGTTTAGTGGTGCAGTGCCCCTGAGACCCAATTTAGCTTTTATAGGAAATTCAAAAAGAGACAGGGTGAGCAAGAGAGAACAGAACAAAGATATGAGTTTGCACAGGGAATATTGATATTTGTAGTTTGCTTCTATAAATCCTTTCAAAGAAATTCTCTTGGAAAATGCTGACTTGGACTTTCTGCTAGAAGAGGGCAGAGCTTCAGTGCTGCACATTGAGTTTCACTCTTCTTCTTCTTCCAAAATCAAGGGTGATCAGAAAGTTTGTTGTATGATCTTAATTTTGTTTTAATATCATAAACACAGTAACTGGTTTAAAAATATGTTTAATGTTGTTGCCTTTGGAAGCTCTTTTTAATTCTGAGGCTTATTGTTAAAAATATGTACTGGGCCCAGCTCTGTTAACACTGCAGCAAATATTCTCAAACATTATTTGAATAAAATTCACTACAAAACTATTTGTGCGCATGACAAGCGATCAATCATACAAGCAATTTTGTTTGTTAGACTCAAACACACTTGTAAACAAACAAAAGTCTTGCAAATATTCATGAAGCTTGCACCAAAAGTGTTTGTGTAGCCCTCTTGATAGCTTTTTTTTGTATTTAATTTTTCTCTTCATATATTTAAAAATTTGTCATCCGATCAAGGAGCTGAAAAAATACCATGCAAACTAGGTGACCGATCGCACACTATGAATAACCAGTTCCTGTAGAATTCAAACTTCCAAGTGAATAAGCAGAGGTTTATCCATTGCTAATCCCTGCAGGTGGACCCTGCAGGCATGTTTCATGTAACCCACATGAATCATATCCAACTGGGTTTGTTCTCTTCGTCCTGATTACCAATCTCCTGCTTTCCCCATTACACATGCTCACATATGATCCTGAGCAGCACTAATCTAAAAACACAACATGAAGTTATTGTGTATGTGGGGCAAACTTTTAGGGGAAAACAATTTAATTGATATGAAATGAATTAGCTATTGAGAAATGTGTCATTTTCATATCAATAATAACACATGAAATCTTTAATGTGCTCTGGGCAGACAGGTATGAAAATATCCTTTTGGTTGGTAAGAGGCCAGCTGAATTGCGTATAAATGTATTTTATTTTAGGTTTTGTTGGTGGCTTTTGGCTGGCCCAGTTGTATCACCGCATAGTATTTTAATTTTATATTTCCTTCAACTAGTATTTTGTAAATAAAAATATATTTCTCAACAGATGGGAAGCTGAATTCAGACAATATGTGCTTTTGTGTGTGTGTGTGATACCACTGGATATTTATTCTTTATTCATCACCTAATTCTGATTGGATTCCTTTCTCTTTCCTCTCCTCTAAAGAGCACATACTGAGTCACTAATAAATATCCTGCATCCAGAAAACCATGCCCACAGCAGTACTCGCTAGTTTATATCATATTGCTTAGCTGAAATTGTTGTTGTTGTTATTGTTGCTAGGCAGCTAGATTTATATAAACTGATAGAATTATGTAATTTGGCTCTGTAACAGAATGCAATTAAGGGTCCAATCAGTTACTTCAGATGATCAACTCCAGAGGTAGAGCAGTGAACCAGAACCACATCCACATTTGGTCATATAAGGTTTTCATAATAGATCTAACATTGATAAATCATAAAAATAATTATGCAATTAATTGAACTACTTATCTTTTTCTTCTTTACTAGCAAAATACAGCATTAGCTACAGGGCCATATTTTTCCTATGATTTTATGAATAGATTTTATCCCTACATAAAAATATTATTATGTTTCGGCAAAATCCTGTTTCTGATCTAAAATGGTGAGGCTAGGAATCCACAAAATAAAATCTGGGCTAAGGGGAAAATGTAAGCTTTTTAGAAGAAATTTTAACAGTAATTTAGAGGAAAAAAATATAGGGAACTGCATTTCAATAATAAATGAAAGAAGGGATCCAAAGGCTAAACAAGAAGCTTTAGGATAAAAATAATATTTTGTATTTATAAAGGATCTATATAGAAATGCTGAAATGCCATTTGGGAATTGGAACAAAACAAGTAAAATGACAGACACATTCTTCAACAACATTTCTTGGTGATTTGAGTCATCTTTTTATACTGTGCCAAGGTTACCAAAAATTAAAGATACCAAGGCAGATTATGAGATTGGGATGGTTTATTAAAATCTGGACTAATTCTGCTGACTTTTGATTTACTCCAGTGTAATTAAGATCAGATTCTGGGCCAGGAGGAATAGTTTTGCAGACACCTTGTTATCTCTACTTACCCAAAAGTAAATGGAGTATTTTTCCTTTTAATATGAGGTCAAAATTGAATTTGAAGAATTTCACTATCTTTCTTACAGGTAACAGGCCTTGTCCTTGTAAAAATAAGCCTGAAGAATTTATAGAATATTGTAATGGTACCTGGACCTATTTCCTACCCTCTTTCCATGTAACCTCTGTAAATGAAGATACTGGAGTCTGCTACTTAGAGAAAAAATAGTTAGAGTTTTCCTTCTCACTGATGATGCTGTATCTTTTACGTGAATTCAAATTCTATAGTAAACTGGAGTATGTCTGCATAAGGACTACAGGATAGGCCACTATTATTGGAAAACTAAGTAGTAAGTGCCCAGTATACAGCTCAGTTATGGTGTGTTCCATAGCAACTGAATGGAAGCTATTAGGAGCCAAATTCTGCCCTAATTTTTGCCGGATTGTTTTCAGTGGGTTTGCACAGATGTAATTCTGAGGAAAATTTGGCACTAAATGTCCTATTTTATCCTGAAGAGGCCCAGAAACCCTTTTTCTCTGTGTGAAATAAATAAAACATTCTCCTCCTGACAGAAAAGAGGTGGTATATTTCAGTTTCTGTGTTTGAAAACAACCCCTCAGATGCTGAACATGGAGTAAGAGTCCATACATTTTCCATAAACTGGATTGTAAATGTCACCTAATGATAAAGATTCCCGAGAGGGGTAGCACAGAACCTGGAATATCACTGGAATCTCTTGTTATTACTGAGCTTTAGGTTAAAGAGACAAAGTTCAGTGGATTATGCTCTAGTCTTCCTGAAAGTCATAGATAAATTAGTTTGGTAGTCTTAACAAAAGATCATCATCACACAGTTAGTATAATAGTCTGTTGCCAGAAAAACCCAGGATTAGAATAACAGATGCATTGCATTTCAGAATCCATGTTTATTGACAGATGTGTTTAATGGGACTGGGCTGTTCCCCTCTTGGCCAGGCTTTACATACCTGATGGTACAAATTCTGCTTGCCTTCTTCATATAAGTAGTCCCATCAATTCTTCCTTGATTACAGCCAGCAAGCTTTACACTTATGTCAGTGCATCTCCCTGCTACAAGCATTAGATTCATATGAACATAAGAACGGCTATAGTGGGTCAGACAATGCTCCATCTAGCCCAGTATCCTATTTTCTAACAGGGGCTAATTGCAAGTGCTTTAGAGGGAATGAACAGAACAGGTAATCATCAAGTGAACCCTCCCCTGTCACCCATTCCCAGCTTCTGGCAAACAGAGGCTAGGGACACCATTCCTGCCCATATTGGCTAATAGCCATAGATGGACCTATCAAAATTAAAATACAAAACAAATAACAGGAGAAATAAGTGGCCTGGAGGAAAGCAGTGCATTTGGTTCAATTTATAGCTCTGCTTTGACATTTCTCACTCCTTTGAATGTCAGCAAATGACAACAGGCTACTTGATAAAGTAAGGAGGGAGGGGGATTATTGTGGAAGCATTTGCTATTTAAAAAGAATAAGTCAGTATTTCCCCAGATCTAAAATTCAAGAGAGGTGTAATTTTTAAGAGTAATGCACAGCACTAAAGACATTTGGACTCTGAAGGGTCTACTTCTATTTTAAAAGGGTCTACTTGGTTGTCACAGAATTTTTGGGTCAGATCCTGTGAGGCATTTCTCAGGAGACACAGCCCAGAGGTGGAGGCAATGTGACTTTATTCCTCCTTGGCAACTCTCTAGTTCTGGATTGCTCTGAGGCCAAGGCTGCCCACGGCATCAGGTAAAGGACCCACTTTATGTAGCTGTCATGGGCTCCTCCACAACCCAGAATTGTTAGTGAAAAGATGAGATTCTAGAGCACAGTTCTGTGGCAAGGGGTGAATTGTACAGTCATGGAATCAGAGCATAGATAGCTGCTTGAGTATAACTGTATAACATGCCCTACTCCAGCTCACTGTATTATTAACTGTATCACACTGATTGATTGGTCATAATGCTGCAGTTTAGTTTCAAGTCAATAAACGATAAGCATCCTTTCGGAGATCACTTAATCTCAAGTGAGAAACTGTTGCTTTTTCTGTATTTCTAGATTTCCTTTTTCTTTCTTAATAGGTTTTGTTGTATTATTTTTTCTTGCATTTTTATTTGACCTTTTTGTCCTTTTCCAGTTTTTCCTTGTATTTGCTTCTCTGGTTTTTCATTTGTTTTTACTTCATTTTCTGTATTTCTACTTATATTTCTCTCCTCTCTTCTCTCCCACCAGTTTCTTCTTTTCATTTCCCCTCTTTGTATTCTCCTCTTCTCTATTCTTCTTTCAGTCATCTCTCTCTTTGTTGGCTGTTTCCATTGAGCGTGAATTGATCCATAGCTATAGTCATAATCCTTAAGAAATAGAGCTTTTCATGAGTCAGAGCTTTTTTAAGAACCAGAATATCTCATCTAACCCCACTGATATCTCCAAGGATTGCAGCTTTCATATTGAGCACTTTAATAAAACAAAGTTAACCTATCACATTACCTCATTCCAAAGTATATGTAAGTTAGAGCATACCCACAAGCTTATTCATCACCTGTTTTGTTTTTGACTGCACTAATTTCCAGCCCGGATCGAGATCAAATCAATACATAATATATCTGGAGTTTGGGGAAAGTTTTGATTCCACCCGTGTTAGACATATCACCTACAGCATGTACAAATATTTCATTTCTTATTGATTCTGAAGGCAGGTTCACACCACAAAGAGCACCATGTGTGTTTTCATGACTTAGGATGTTACTCACCATATATATAAGGATTAGCAGCCAAGGGACAGATCCTCATCTCATGTAAATCAGTATAGCTCCACTGAAGGCATTTCAATAATAACAATGTAGACTAGCTAAGGATCTGGCCAAAGAGATTGATTATATGGAGGAAGAACGTAATTGCAGTGAAGAGTGATTTTGATGTTCTTCTTTGGTATCTTCCAAATTAATGAGAGAGGGGTTAATCACCTGATGGTAGACAAGACTCTGGGAGGTTCTCTCCACTGCCTGGAACATGCAGCCTTAGTAAGGACACTCTTGCCCTTTTCCTATTCTATAACAACTCAAAGTATCTATTTTTAATGTATTGGGCTTGATTCTTCTTTCATTTATATATTGGTTTTACACAAGTGTGAATCCACTGAGTATCAGTGGAGTTATTCCTTAGTTAGCAAAATCAGGCTTCATATTGGTAGCATCATAATCACGGTGGAGCAGACTCTGTTTTCCTTACTCACATGGATTACTCCAGGAGTTATCTTACTGATTTCAGTGGACTTATTTGTGGACCATTCAGCATGAATAAGGGTGGCAGAATCTGGCCCTCAGTGGGTTGTTTTACCCTTCAACTTCAGGATGCTCCTGAATTTAAGTACCAACAGTTTCAATGTTAATACAAAGAGGACTACCTGACTCCCCTTATCTTTGCCTCTTCCAAAAACGAAGCCATCCAAACCTTGACCATTAGGTGCACTGCTTTTTTGTAATAAAGAAGTTTCAGTAGACAATGAAGCTCCTGTGGGAGGTGAAGTGAGGAAAGGGAGCACCTAGTAGTCCTAAGGTTCATTCCTTTAGTTATTTCTTGAAATAGCTGCAGGACTAAACAAGCTGATTTTAAGTTTAAGGTTCTCAGCTTGCTCCATAAGCCGATATCAGTATATGAAGTGTTAAAACTGTACTGGAAAACCTAGTGCCCTTAAATCAGGACTCTGAGGTAGTCCTATTCTCGCCTAACTGTCTGTGACTGTAAGGAAAACTTTTGAGATATTTTTAAACTTGGGACTATAGTTTCCAGTGTTAACAGGTTTTAAGGGCTCTCATTGTCTGCTGGATTTTGACATTCTTACCAGGGCTTCGGAGCTGTGCTCTGCCTCCGCTCCAGTTCCAGGCAAAAACCTGCAGCTCCACTGCTCCGGAGCTGCTTCGTGCTCCAGCTCCGGGCTCCGCTCCAAAGCCCTGATTCCTACTCATGTCGAGTAGAACCTTATTCTGCAATTAGCCCTATTGACTTCAGTGTGACTACTTGCACAGTAGGGTGCTATTCAATGTAAGGGCGCTTGCATCTGGCTCAATGCATCTTGTAAAGGGGTGGCACACAGCTGTTAGTCACCCTTTATAACCACACATCTTCAGAACACTTGTGACAAATTCAGTTTTATGACTTTTATGAAAGAGCCAATTGAATATTTTATTCTGATTCATGCTTCCTATGTGGGAGCCAGTAGCCCCGCTGTTTGAATGAGTGAAAGAACTCAGTCCTTTTCCACTATAATAATGACTCCATAAAGCAGCAATCCAAAAATATAGGCTGACCACTTTGTCAATGTGTAGCCATCCCACCACATATGACTTGTGCTTTTCAAAACGTTATCTATATATTTCAGTAGGGCTACCCTTTTCTCAGCCCTATTAATCAATAACAGTGGTCAAAATGAAGAATTTTGAGCTCAGTTATCAATTTTCTAATAATCATCTGTTTTCTTTTGATATTTTAAACAACATCTCAACAATTCCCTACCCAATCTGGTCAATGCATAGCAATGAGGACATCTCTGCATATTCTTTGCAGCATATTTTCTCATAGCTTGCACCAAATGTTTCTCTAGAGTCTACTACATGCACCAGCAATATCAATCTGCTTTGGCAAGGCCCATCATGTTGGGTCATTTTGCTTCAACATTTTTGTCTTCACTTTTTCTATTAGCCAGATGTTCCCATCTGGTTCTGATGCTGTAGTTGCCTGAGGTTTGACACAAACTTGACCCATAATGTTTTTCATCTGCCTATGAAATCCACTGATGCAGCCCCTTTCCTATTAACCATTTACAGCCTGGACAATGGGTCCTACATATAAGAATCACTGTTGTATGAGCACTTCAGAGTCTTGGTTGCAGAGTAGAGTAATTGCTCTTAATTGCTTGCAACCAGCTGCTCCGGTTATATATCACAACCATATCATTGAGATAACATGTTCAAAACTATTGCATATTCTTTGTCATACACCTTAGGGTAAGACACTCTTTTTTTGTGTCTTCACTATTGCATAATTCCATACTATGACAGACTTTCCTTGGCAGCACACCAGATGACCATAATTCAGTTTTCTAATTTCCCTCCCTCCCCACAGTTTTCTACTCTTTATCCACCAGCATGTCTATTCTTAAATTACTTTGGGCACCTTGCTGCATGCAACACTTTAATGGCACACTTCATGGTTTTCTTATGTTGTGTTTCCTTTGATCTTTTTCCTAGGTTTGGCCTGCTTAGCTCTGATTCTTATTCTCTTAGGCCAGACCTACTTTCATGATGGGCCTGCCCAAACGTTCAGCAACTGTGTACTACTTTTCTTTTCATCCCTTATTTCTTGTTCTCACTATGATAATTTGGTATAGCTTCTAATAGGGGCTGTGTTGGAAGCATTCTGGATCACAACCATGGCATACACTTTACATCTATAATAATTTACCATATGTGGATTTTATAATAGAAACTCTGAAATGCTATTTTTCCCCTTTGGAAAAGATGGAGGAGCTTGATTCAAAGTGCAGGATCCCTGTTTGGCTTACAGTTATCTGTAACTCTCTTGTTCTCTGATATCACTATCATAAAATAATACCATCATGGTCTCCATTGAACTAGCCGCTGGTGTTTTAACTCACAACTGCCTCCTACTAAATTACAGTTGAATATCCCACTATGACATCTATTGAATGACATTTAATTAATGCTTTTTTGGTAAATGAGGGTTTTCTACAGATCCTTGCTAGTTTATTTGCCATGCTGCTGCTTATTCTTTCTCTCTATTGTTGTTTTTATCTCCATGATGCTACTTTGTCATCAGTGGTGCTTCTCCACTGCTATTGATTTGTTCGGTCACTTAAGTAGATACCATTTTCCCACTGCTGTAAGGCATCTCTTTCTACTTGTTCTCCCCTTCATGCAGATGAGTGGAGGTTCTTTCCCAAATAAATCATTAAAAGTAGTCATGCGCAGTTAGAATCTGTTTAGGGGCTTTATTAATAAATATTTGTCATATGCTATATAAGTGCTAATTCATATTATTGGTTCAAATCCTGAAGTCCTTACTCTTTTCAGTCAGTCCTTTTGTGTGAGTAAGGAATTCAGGAGTCCATATAAAAATAATAGGGTAATCATTGTAACAGTAGCCACTGCAGTCAGTGAGTACTGATCCCTGTCATGTGACAAGAGTAATGACCTTTAATCCTGCCCCTGGTCAAGTAACTGGGATCATGGACCTGCACTCCTGTGTGTTACACTCTTATTACAGTCACCCACACTTCTCTAAAGGGCATACTTAATTGGATTCATTCAGTTATAACAAACACCACCAACCTGGGAGGCGGTACGTCTAGTGGATGGAACAGAGGGGGGTCAGGCCTCCTATGTCCTAGTTGCAGCTCTGCAAGTCAGTTAATCTCTCTGATCCTCAGTTTATCCCTGCAAAGTGGGGATAATAACTGCGACCTCTCAGGGATGTCATGAATATTAATTATTTTTTGTTTTGCTCTATCAGATGCTATATTAATTACAGAGTATTATTATTTAATTTATGTTTATGATATAACAGCTTACAGCACCAAACCTGAAGAGACTGAATGGGAATATAGCAAACATATCCCCTACTCCACTATAAACACCAACTAGTACTACCAATAAGTGATAATATTTACAGTTAGAAGAGAAATATGGTGCAAGGGAAAAACAGGCACAAGTAGCGTAACCAGACAGCAAATGTGAAAAATCGGGACAGAGGGTGGGAGGTAATAGGAGCCTATATAAGAAAAACACCCAAAGATCAGGACTGTCCCTATAAAATCAGGACATCTGGTCACCCTAGGCACAAGTAAAGTCCCTGTTCAATTGGTCAGGATAGTGAGAAGGAGCCACTAAGTTACAAAGACACTGAAGTGTTTCTAAAGAGAACCACAACTGTGAAGTCACCTTGTATATGATTGTCTTTAGTTGCGAGTGATGTATTGCCCTAACTCAGTGGTCCCCAACGCGGGGCGCCCGCCGGGGCACCTATGGGTGCCTGCCTACTGACAAGGGAGCGTCAAGAAGCGTCGCCGCCAAAATGCTGCTGCTTCTTGGTGGCATTTTGGCGGTGACACCCTCTTGATGACGCTGCTTCTCGGCAGTTGCTTGTCAGGCGGCCGCGCTCCTCTGCGGCATTTCGGCAGCTATCGTCAGGCGCCCGCCACCCTGAAAGTTTGGGGACCACTGCCCTAACTAGTCTATCTGGAGCTGTGCCTGAACTACATCTAAAACACTGGCATCATAAAGACATAAAAGGGTCACTTGCTGGACTCTTTCTCTGCTTCTTTAGCATATTCTCTCATTTTGCCTACAGCATAGCATCAGCCAAAATCTTTTTCAGTCCACTAGTGCTTTAAATAGGATGCATTTAAGGAAGACATCCAAATGGTTTCATTTTCATGACTGTTTTATCCAGATTGTGTTTGACTTTCTCAAATTATTGGAACATTAACCCCAAAATGTTATAATCATTTCAGGTATCCAGTTAGGAATCAAACTACTTTGTTTTAAAATATTTTAAGTGCAGTTAGGGCCTGCTCCAAAGCCCACGGAAATCAGTGGAGTCTTTCTGCTGATTTCAGTGGCTTTGAATCAGGCCCTTAGTGTGCATAAGTTTGAGAAGGCAGCGTTATTCACAACTCACAAACCCACAAATGAGTTAAGCCGTTCAACCCAAATGAATGGCAATTAAAATTTGTATACCAAGTCCCACCATCATACATTCAGTACACAGATTTTGCAGAAAAACAAATCGGTGAATATTTTAGAGTGTAAAAACATTATTGGTAATATTTTTTCAATGCCCTCTGCTTGCAAAGCCAAGTTTTTAGTTACAGTGATCCAAATACTACTACTTTCAACAGTTGTGCCCATGTAAAACTGGAGTAACTCTGCTAGCAGATTTACTGTGGTGTAGTGAGATCAGAATTTGTGTCAGGGAGCCCAACTGTACAGGACTTTGAAGGACAGGAAAATTATTGTTAAAAGTATTAGAAACTGAACCTTAACTAGCATTTCTACACATAATAATGTCAGAGTTTTAAAATGTGAGATCAAGTATTCTTTATATCAATTGGAAGCTGATAATCTCCCTTTTATACTGGAACACTATTCAACAGAATATTGTGAATAACTCTGGTCAGTTTCCTGCACTTGGTTTATGTTAGGAAAGTTATTTTTGTAACCATATGGCTTAGAAACATTTTTTAAGTATTTATTTATTTGTATAATGAAAGAGCTGCCTCATATTAGGTGAGTGGATTTTTCAAGCACTGTAGTGTGTGTGTGTGCATGTGTTTGTGTCTGAAAGAGAGAGAGAAATGGAGAGACACATTATGACTCCTTAAGTAAGAATGAAGTTATAATTGTAATCATAAATACACACACACACACACACCACTATAGATATAAAAAAATCAAAGATTAATTTCTTTTGGTAAGCTAAAAGAAACCTCAGGAAACTCATCTTTGATTAGTGTCGTATTTAAACAAATTATGGTAGGTACCTAAAAGTTTCATAATGCTGATAGTGGGAAAAGGAACACTGTTTTTATCCAAAACTATGTTTATAATTTTAGATCATAAAATAAGTATGTAGGCAATTCTTCTTTTTAAATTTAATACACCAGAATTACAGAAACCACATAATGCAGCTCTAGTAACTGAACAAAGACTGAAGAGAATAAACAAAATGTGCTTCTCCTGTCTGTAATCCCTACTGTGCTTTATTAAACACTCAGTAAAATAAAATGCAGATGTTATAAAGAGTTGGAGGGAACATTGATTTTTTCATTACTAGCTAAAGGTTTGCAAGCAGTATAAGACCAATTCAAACATCATAGCAGCAAGAAGTAATGTTTTTGAAATTCTTTTGTAGAAAGCAGCAGGAGACCAAACAGTAGTTTGCTTTAGTTATTGTTGTTGTGGTTTAATGTGTGGAGATGGTGGAGTAGGGTCTTATTTATTTCTGATATTAGCGGGTTTTGTTTATGTTTTGGGGGGGTTTGTGTGTGTGTGTTTATTTTTAAAGAAAGCTATAGATTACAGCTAAGTAAATAGTGTATTTGATGCATTTTGCCTTCTTTGCTCCTAAATTATTCACAAGCAGGCAGCAAATTTCTCAAATTATTCACTTTTATATATTAATTTCTAAATATTTTCTGTGATAATTCTTGGTGTCTAGATTGTTCACAAGCAGTATGTTGCCAGTATTTGATTTTCAAAATTCAAGATGTGCTGGTTAGTTCTGATCACATGACATGTGGTGTTGTTTCTGTTTCCTAACAGGATGACAGTAGCTCTTAAAACCAGATTTTCTAGTGTGAATGTGTTCAAAATTCATGACATTCTAGAATATTGACTTAAAAGTAGTTGTTTCTGAAATTCAGTAAACTTTATTGCTAGACTGCTTGTGGAAAGTGAAGATGAAAGGAATATGAAAAAATCTGAAGCTAATTCAATTTTTTCAGGTAAATATTTGCTGAAAATATTTTTGGGTATTTGCTCAGCTCTACTACAGATTAAATATTATTAGGCTAGTGAAATTTTCCCTAAATTCCTTTATTTGCTTTTCAGATATTATAGACCAGTCAGCCTAATTTCAATACCTGGAAAGATACTGGAACAAATTATTAAACAATTTATTTGAAAGCATCATGGATTTGTCAAGAACAAACTAACCTAATTTCCTTCTTTGACAGGGTTACTGGCCTAGTGGATGGGGTTGGGGGCAGCAGTAGACATAATATTGCCTGATTTTAGTGAGGCTTTTGACACCATTGCATGTGACATTCTCATAAGCAAACTAGGGAAATGTGGTCTTGATTAAATTATTAAAAGGTGGGGTGTGCAACCAATTGAAAGACTGTACTGTACTCAAAGAGTAGTTAAGAATGGTTTGCTGTTAAACCAGGGTGATGTATTTGGGGGGTCCTGCGAGGGTCAGTCCTGGAGCCAATACTATTTAATATTTTCATTAATGACTTGGATAATGAAGTGGAGAGTATGTTTATAAAATGTTTGGATGACACAAGCTGGGAGAGATTGCAAGCACTTTGCGAGACAGGAGTTCAAAACAACCTTGACAAATTAAAGAATTGGTCTGAAATCAACAAAGATAAGTGCAAAGTACTACGCATAGGAAGGAAAAATCAAATGCATAGTTACAAAATAACTGGCTAGGTGGCAGTACTGCTGAAAAGGATCTGGGAGTTATTGTGGATCACAAATTGAATATGAGTCAACAATGTGATGCAGTTGCAAAAAAGGCTAAAATCATTCTGGCATGTATTAACATGAGTAGTGTATGTAAGACACAGGAGGTAATTTTTCCATTCTATTTTCCATTTCCATTTCCATTCAGCTAGAGTACTGTGTCCAGTTTGTGCCAAATTGGAGAGAGTCCAGAGGAGAGCAACAAAAATGACGAAAGGTTTACAAAATCTGATGTCTGAGGAAAGGTTTAAAAAAAAACTGGCCTTGTTTAGTCTTGAGAAAAGAAGACAGAATGTGGACTTGATAACAGTCTTCAAATATGTTAAGAGCTGTAATAAAGAGGATGGTGATCAATTGTTCTCCAACTCCATGGAAGATAAGACAAGAAGTAACGGGCTTAATCTGCAGCATGGGAGATTTTGGGTAGATATTAGGAAATACTTTCTAACTATTAGGATAGTTAAACTCTGGAATAAATATTGAAGGGAGACTGTGGAATCCCTGTTATTGGAGGTTTCTAAGAATAGGTTAAACCAGGGATCGGCAACCTCTGGCATGCGGGATGAGGGATGTGCTGGCCGCTGCTTCCCACCGCCCCCATTGGCCTGGAGCAGCGAACTGTGGCCAGTGGGAGCTGCGATCGGCCGAACCTGCGGACGCGGCAGGTAAACAAACTGGCCCGGCCCGCTAGGGTGCTTACCCTGGCAAACCACGTGCCAAAGGTTGCCGATCCCTGCGGTTAAACAAACACCTGTCAGGGATGGTCTAGGTTTACTTGTTCCTGCCTCAGCAAAGGAGACTGGACTTCATGTCCCCTTAAGGTCCCTTCCAGCACTACATTTCTATGATTTTATTTGCTGCATAGTTTGTGTTGTTTAAGGTGATGATGTATTGTTTAAGGTGATGCATTTTTCAGTGTGACAAATTGCATGAGTATGGTCTGCAGGATCAAGTCGTAGTATAGTTTGCTTATATTTATGTGAGGGAGAGTGCATGCTTGAATGTATGAACAAAGTGGTGTGTGCACGCATGCACACGTACACAGATAAATAGCAGGCTACAGTACTGCAAACACTATGCAACAACTAATGTGCCAGTCTTTCACCACTGAAGTCAATGGCAAAACTGTCATTGACATCAGTGGGGCCAGGATTTAATCTTCATAGACTTTAATGATGCAGATATATAACCTAAGGATGCAATCTCAGAAAGTGTTCATTGCATCTGTGAGCTGCTGAGCTCCCTTAATTGCCACTGACTTCAATGGAAATTGAGGTTGCTTAGCACCCCTGGCTGCTTCAGTACCTTTAGTATCAGATCCTCTCATGTTCATTCTAACTAAAACCCTTTGTTTAATAGGCTATTTATTTACTTGGTTTCTGATGATGAGATAGATAACAG
Organism: Terrapene triunguis; assembly: GCF_002925995.2. NCBI lineage: Eukaryota > Metazoa > Chordata > Testudines > Emydidae > Terrapene > Terrapene triunguis. The sequence goes on along the minus strand of NW_020664464.1, from coordinate 11,185,145 downwards.
ATGACCATTTGTGGCACCAATACTGATGACTGAATTGATTGATTTTATAGCTGTGCTCAATACATTATTTGAAAAGGTTCTTTCCTGACTTTGATACATGCACTTTGTGCTATGTTCTCTTGTCAGGCTAGGTGAAATGGCTTTTCTGAAAAAACATGAAGAAATAATATGATAAAGTAAGCTGGTAAAAGCATCAGATCTTGCTTATATACATTATCAAATTATTTGGTATTCAAATACACATTTCTATCATTTAAAAAGATCAGGGGTCACATTTTCAAAAGTATCTTAAGAACCTAATTCCCATTTTCAAAAGAGACTTAAGCAGTTAGAGCCAGATTTTTAAGGCATTTAGGTGCCTAACTGACTAAAATTAATGGAAGTTAGGTGCCTAAATAACTTTAAAAATCTGGTCATTAGGCCCAGATCTTCAAAGGTATTCGTGTGCCTAACTCCCCTAGATTTCAATGGGAGTTAGGCTCCTAAATATCTTGGAGGATTTGGGCCTTAGGAGCCTAAGTCCATTGACTTTCAGTGAGTTTTACAGGCCAGATTTACAAAGATATTTTAGGCACCCTAAAGATACTGACAGGCAACTTGTGGGATTTACAAAAGTGTGTAGAAAAGTTAGGTGAAAGTCCATGGGAGTTAGTCACCTAACTCACTTAGGTGAATTTGTAAATTGCATTAGGTGCCTGTCTGTGTCTTTAGGTGTCTAAATACCTTTGCAAATCTGTCTGCAAATCTACAGGTATGTCTGCACAGCCTGTGGAAGAGAGCCTCCCAGCCCTGGTCAACAGCCCTGGTCAACTGACCTGGGCTAGCTGGGCTCATGCTATTGCTCTAGAAAGAGCTGTGTAGGCAGCGCTTTGAAGTTGCAGCTGGGGGTGGAGCTCGGACTCTGAAGCCCACTCTTTCCCCTCCCTAGCAGTACAGAGGAGATATATTCAAAACAAGAAAAGGACCTGCATGCATGCTAATAAGCTTACCAGTAATCACCCCAGCTCCAAAAAGAGCTCTGGCAAGTGAACGGTCCATCAAAACCCACACAGGCGTTTACTGTGTCTACAATGGCATAACATCTTTTTCTCAGAACAAGAACCTCCATGAGCAGGTCAAGTCCTTCCAATCCTTTCCAGAAAGAATTGGACTCTCCCTGGTACAGAAGGTGCTGTCCATTTGCTAGATCAGAAAGCAGGCCCCGACTGAGTTTAAACTCAGGCAGTGTATCCAAAAGTCCTTTCTTTTTCTGCTGGTCTGTGGAGAATCCAGTATATTGAACCAGTATATGAAAGTCTCTCCAGGCAGTGGTACCTTTCGGGAGGTGTTACAATCTGAGTGAGTTTGTCTAATCACCCCCCCACAGTTCTTAGTTTCTGGAAGGTTGTGGTTCCCCGCCTCCATGGAATTACATACAATCTCTGGCCTACAGTGATACATACATTTAATACAGTAAGTCTCCCAGAGACATTGCAGGAAATTGCCATGTCTGTCATGGAAGGTTGTGCTTCTTGTCATTGGAAAGATAATTTTATCTAGATTTATCGTAAGTATTTGGATCTGGCATATGACCTGAGTAAAATAGGACCACATTTTCAAAATAAAAAAGCAGGACCTTTGTGAAGGCAAAATAGTCATACAGGAAACTAAAGTATACTTTTAAAAAGAGTGCCCTTATGTCATTACTGCCAGTTTCTGACGGTCCTGACACACCTGGATATTTCTTAGTGTGGAGGATTTTTCCAGTAGCTTAAAGCTCTGAATGAGTTTATCATGAAACACTAAACAAATGTCATTAACATTCACTTTGAGCAAAAGAACAGCTTTGATAGAGTATATATTCATTCAGCCTTTTGCTCCAAACACCGTTCACTACACTCAATGCTCATTCCACTGGACTGTTTGTTCCTGATAAACAGAGCAAATTTTACTAAGTTTAGCAATATTCTTGCACATACATTTGGCAGTTATGGAATAAATAAATATTTTGACTGATCAGATGAAAAGCTGGGAAATTTCAGGACATCCCAGAAGTTGTTCTTGGGATACTAGGACATTATATGAAAAATTGGGATTGTTTTACTAATACCATGACACATGGTTACATTATCACAGTGTAATGATGTTTTGTGCAATGGCGGTTGTGGTTGCCTTGTGTCACCGAAACTCCCCTCCAGGCTGGCTTTCCACAACTGGTCCCTTGTGTAATGCCATCAGAAGCCAGTATAATGGCAATGCCGGGTCAGTGTTGCTGAAGATGTGCATTTTGGGACGATGGAGTGTCTGGTTCACTCTCTTGGGACTCAAAGTCTACCGAGTGGTAGGTGAGTTTGTAGATACGTTATTTGCCAGCACCTGGTTACTAGGAAGCAGAGTATGAAGAGCAACTGAAGGCCAGCTGACACAAGGCTCTGCTATCAGAAGTCTTATAGGAAGTTTATTGGCAATGTCTTGCAGTTGAAATAAATTCATGAATAAATAAAATGCCTATTCCCTGCAGAGCATTCATCTGTTATCTTTTGAACACTTGGGGGAAAGATTAGATGTAGATCTATCAGTTTTGATTCCCCCCTCCAAATGAAAACTGGTTTTGAGTTTTATTGAGCTGCCCAGGCAGAGGATCCCAGCTGAATTTTAATAAGAAGCTGGGGGGGAAGTGGGAGGGGGGAATCCACTGACCTTGTTGACTGCCCTGCATGTGTTTAAATGTTGTTTCCCATTTAAACACTCCCCACTGGAGAAGACTTTGGATTTCTACCTTTCATTAAGGAGAGGGCATGAATGCATGTTCACTGAGGGCCTAGTTATCATTTCTCAGTTGTTTGGATTTTCAGGAACACTACACTCCTAAGGTTGGTAGAAGTTAGTTTTATCCTCTAATATCTAATGTGATTCTGTAGCTGAGGATGTCTTGGTTCATAGACAACGGCAAATCAGTGTTCTCTGGCCCCGGTGATCAGGTAAATTGTGAAGGAAAGAATGGATTGTATGTTATACTTGCATTGGATCACAGATATTGTCAGTGACTTTTAAAAGTGTAGTGGAGAATACAAACATGACTGTAAATACAAGCAGGATATGTGCAATGCATATTAAAAATTCATACTAACGATTATATTCTCATCATAATGTTCAGGGATTTACATATGTAACACTGGGATGAAAAGTTATGAAATCTGCATAAAATAATTGCTTTAAAATTCAGAACATGTCTGTTTTCCAAAATGAAAACAAATATTAAGTATCTGTAATACTGTATATTTATCTTGCAGTATATTGACCTTTAAGACTTGCCCATTTGGCCTTAGTTAAATGGACCAGTTTATCCTAATATATACGGTATTACCAAAACTTCTATCTCCTTACTGTAGAGGAATACCTAAAATACTGCAAACTGCAAATGCTGCTGTTTAGTTACCTAAGATATTCTTTATAAAAGAGAATGTGCTGATTATGTCCTTTTAACCAGAGGAGAAAAGGACTATAGGAACTAGAAGGTTCCTTGTAGATTATGAATGACACTTAGAATGGGACCATTAGGGCTTGATCCTGCAACCAAAACACACATGATTTGGCCTAACCATGTAAGTAGGCTCGCTGATGCACAAGTAGGTGTCCAGAATTGGGTCCTAGGAGGGAGGAGAGATCAAGTGGAGAAGAGGGAGATGTGTGTCAGTAGCAAGACCCTCCAGGAGGAGCAGCACAGGGAATAGTAAGTGAAGAAGAGTTAACAGGATAAAAACACAGTGTAAGGGAGGTGAGTTAATAAAAGAAGGAAGGAGAAAGAAAAAAAAGAAAGAAAGTAGCTGAACTAAGAAGAAAGTAAGAACAGAACTTTGCCGAAGGGAGAAAAGCAGACTGAGAAATCCATCTGAAAATATGCCCTCCTCATTATTGCTCACTGCACTGGTGGTACGGGAGGGGTTTAAATGGCTGCCTACCCTACCTCATGCTTACACATGGCCCAAATTTAACCCTCACTAAGATGAGTGCAATTTCATAGACTACATATATTTTTTCTTATTGAATAAAGGTTTGTCAGTAACACACTGATTAGTTAGTGAAGCTGAGCAAAACATACTTATTTGAATGTATTTGGTAAGTGGAAACTGGCTGCCTTGCTTGGCAAGTGTTCACTTGGAATTTTGGGTTTGATTGTTCAAATCCAGGGAGCTGGTTGTGTGAGAAGGATTATTGTTGGCAGCACAGGGCACCTGAATCTCCTGTGACGTTTCTGTGAACCTTACACTGTTTCACAAACCTACACATGAAATTCACACACGTCTCTGCTTTTAATCAAATTCTTTCTGAACATCTCCTACCATTGCTCTTGCAGACTAGATGAATGTATTTCATTCTCTGTGTAAAATTTTAGAAGCTATTCTAGTTTACTCTAGATATGTGCAATAGGTTCACCACTGTGGAAAATGGATTTACCAGTTTTTGCATCTGTCAAATGTTTTCCCCCACAAAGCAGCATAACGATTTCTTTTAATCAGTGCTTTATGGCTGATGGTTTGCTATTCAGCTAACATCTCATAATGCATATTTTAGTGCTAGCTAGAAACAGACGTGGCATAGTTACAGTAGTTGATGCGTTAGCCAAGGTAATCTGGTTACTTACACCCATTAATCTGAAAAGATGTTCAGTTACAAATTCTTTTTGGACCCCGTTCCACTGCAAGAGATGCCTATTAAGAAATAGAGGTCTGGGAATACTCAGCCTGATAACTGGTTGAACAACCTGTAGTGCTTTAAAAGGCAGTTTGTGCTACTGTCATGACTTTGCGTAAAGAGAGCACTGGCTGGGAAAGAGATACTGTTATCTCCTGGTAGAGCATTCTGTCCCATCGCTTCCCTGGATGGGCATATATTTATAATGGGAAATGAAAAAGGTCCATTTCCTGTAATATCCTCTTGAACCATTAACATACTGTCCTGTTTTGGGAATGGCAGAGAGTTGTGTTGAGCTGAGTCGAGCCCCAGAAGGCACTGTGTGTGTGAGAGAAACACACACGAGCACTGCACCACTCCATCAGAAGGTGCAATGTGTGCATAGCTCAGCAGCACCCAACTGTCCTGGGAGGTGTGGATGTGGGCACTGCCTCTTTCCTATACCCCTTTGTGGTGCCTTCTGCCCAAGGTGATGGTAGCAGAGAGCAGTTCTTACATCCAGGAGAGTGACAGTAATTGTGCTGGCGGACACATACTGCGGGGAAAGGCTTCTTTCTACCTTTTCCCACCCATTATGCACCTCCCAGGGGTCAAGAAAATCTGGTTCACACTACACAGCACCTTTCATCCCAAAGGATTGTGAAGTACCTTATAAACTATATACAGACCAATACAGGAATCAGGCAGCCAGTTCTGAGGTAGGAGAGCTGCAACCAGATTGATGTCTGCTGAAGAACAGTACGGTGGAAAACAAACACCTCTTCTTACTGAAAGTAGTGCCAGGGGATATTAATGTACACACAGAGGAAATAGGACATTGGTATTTAAGCATTGCTGAAGATCTCCTCCCACCCGTCCTCCCCTCCTGGAATTCCCTCCTGGAATTCAACAGGCATGTTCCTTCTTACATTGATAAATACCTACTTCACCCTATTTACTGTTTTCAAGAGAAAATTAAAAGATTAATAATATTTTATCACTTACATTTGGGGTTATATCTTAGCCCTAGAGAGGCTCGTTCAGATTAGCTATACTTTAAGTTTCTCAGCTTGTACCCTTTACTCATAAGGTGATACTCTTATACTAAGTGGTTTCTCTGATAATACATATGAATGTTTATGGCAATGCTATACTGTACACTCACTTTGCTGAACTGGAAAAGAACAGTGCTGTCTATCAGTGTGAGCTAACAGCTCCTTAAAGATGTAAACTGACAACCAGCACACTGGAATTTCACTAATTATTTTACCAAGCCGATGATGACTAATCAAATTGTATTACTAAGCTGTCTGCTGTAAAGTAACCGGCACTACCTCTTCTGTTCTGTGGATTTAGGATTTCTATTTCTCACCAGTATCTGCTGTCAATCTAGTATCTTTCATGAATACAAAATTCACTTAAGAATCTGAAAGGAAAAAAAAAAAACTCTGTGAGGTTAAAACAAAGTCTCCCTAGACTCCTGATTTTGAAATATCTCACACAATTTAAAAAAATGCAGTCCAAGATTTTTAATGGGAGCTACTGTGTACTCAGCTTTTTTGGAAATCAGGCCACTAATTTAAGTGCCTAAATACAGACTTTAGAACTTGTCTTTAGGCCCCCATTTATTAACATCTTGGCCACAATTAACATTTTAAGCACCAAGCCTGCTAGTCCTCTGAGCACAGAACCTCTTTTAACATGACAGGAATTCTGTCACTTGTTTTGAAATGTGTTTTTGCTATAACATTGTTAAAGCCCAAATTCTGCCCTTTGAGACATGTGTGCGGCTCCAGGGCAAACATATATGTAGGATGTTTCTATGAGAATATTCCAACTCTGGAGTACTGGCCCGGCTGATGTTTAGGTTCATGGGTTCAGATATTTTGGTCACTGTAAAACCTTTGTAAAGCTTGTGCTGCATGAAGAAATGTTTGTGGTCTTTTATAACTGAGCAGACATATTATGTCTCTATCTGAAAATAAACCCATATAGTCCTTTGAAGCCTGACTCCAAGCTGAGTTTTCCATCAAGACTATTTGTCCTTAAGCAGCTCCTGAAGACCTTAGCAGAGAGTCTTTAAAGAAAAAAAATACAGTTGTACTGCAGGAGTGCTCACTGATATCATTTCCACATAAGGTAAACTAGCAAGTAAAATGTAATTATGTTCTACTACTAGCAACATTATTTAGATAAGAGTAAACAAAATCTACCACCAGAAACCTTAACAGCATGTTTGAAGGCGGTTCCAACTCTTTTCCATTTGTAACCCCATCCAAGTCCAATTCTGTCCTTTCTATCATTTCTTCTTGCTTTCTGTTTGTGTTATATTCATCACTGATATATTCTGGACTACTCAGACTCAAAACGGCCTATTGTGTTTTATTTAATGATAAAAATAATAATGATCATAATAATCAGCATTTTGTTTTTCTGAGATCAGTCAATGTATGTGCACAGAGCTTGTGGAAAACTCTAGAATGTTCCCATCAGGGCTCTTTACCTGAGCTATCCCAACAATTTTGGCCTCAGAAATTATGTAAATTGGAATATTTGAATGTAATTATTAAAATATAGAGAAACAGGTTTCAGTGGTGGCTGTTGTAAGTGCCTAGCACACTGTTAGTTCTATACAAATGATAAATACTGTGGCAGGACTGATGGAATAGCAGTACCTTATCTTCTCTGATATGCTGCCTTGTTTATTGTTCATCACAATACAGCCACAGAGGGATTACATCTATAGCATGTAGAGTTTTTTGCCCTTGATGATTTCAATCACTTTAGTGTTGAAAAAGAACACACCTTTTAAAAACCAGTGTTGATTTGTAAATAGTTGGTAAGCTTTAAATCCCAGCATAACAAACCGGGGTAAATAGATGACGCTGATAAGCGTTACAGATGTAGCAATACAAAGATGACTTCTTTCTGTGTGTTGTTGTTGTTGTTTTATTACTGTTTTCAAGGAAATGCAAGATGTACAATAATTCTACCATTAGGAATTGTTTAGTGGGATATTGTTTGAGTTTTAAATTTTTCAGAATAACCTGATCTGTTATTGTATAGTTCTACATTCTGCAGAAGCCTAGGTGATGTAGCTATTGCAGACAGTTTATCCATAATGATATAATGCTTCAGCTGTGGTCTTCATAGCATTATCTACCAACAACCAGCTCGCTGTTTCACTTAGTTGAGATTTATCATGACACTGCCTTTCTACTCTACTTCTACTGTGGCTGTCACCATAATCCTCTATGTTGTGCCTTTAAGGACTCCCAGTAAAGGGGGCCTACCACCTGAAAAACCAAATGATAATTTTGTATAGTGTGATTGCACCCAGATGTGTCTTGACTGCAGCCAAGGAGTCTCCCTGATGCAAATATCAGAGAAACTGCATTAGGATGCAGCATCCCCCTGTTTGCACAGAGCTCCTCACATCCCTAACTCAAATCTATGTGTAACTCACACAGTCTGACTTTAAGCAGTTTGCCCATGGTCACACAGTGAGTCAGTAGCAGAGCTGGGAATAGAACATGAGAATGGCCATATTGGATCAGACCAATGGTCCATCTGTCTTCCAACAGTGGACATTGCCAGGTGTTTCAGAGGAAATGAATAGAACAGGGCAATTTATCAAGTGATCCATCCCCCTGTCGTCCACTCCCAGTTTCTGTCAATCAGAAGCTAGGGACACCCAGGGCATGCGGTTGCATCCCTCACCATCTTGTCCAATAGGTTTTGGTTCAGTTGGCCCTGTTAAGTTAGCCCTGCCCCACTACACATGTGCGAAAGCACAGCTGTTGGGGGATGGAGGAGGTGGGGAGGAGAGTGGACAGGCTGCACTGATGTGGGGCAAGAAGCTGGACTTGAACTAGGAACTGTTTGAGGGCAGTGGCCTGTCAGAAGACCTTGGTAATAGGATAGACCTGACGTTAGATGGTTGGGTTGACTGGAGCCCAGGAGCTGGTGGTTGAACAGTAAGACAGGCCATTGCTGCTGGGAGCCTGCCTGTAAGAAGGGGGTTGAAGGCTGAACCCACTAAGGCAGAAGACTCTTTTGTTGCTTTTAGACATGCACTAAGGGACTCTGTTACCCCAGAAGGGGCTGAACTTTTTCAAGTAGCCAGAGGGCCAAGTCACCTCTACAGTGGGAGAGGGCCAAAGAGCCTGGTGGGGGGGTGAGGCAGAGAGGCTGCAATGCCACGCTGCCAAGGAGGTGTTCTGGGATAGTCAGTCTTGGACACAGGGGCTCTTCTTTAATAATAGTGCACCTGTTTCTATGTAGCAATATTCATTTGGCCAACAGTAGCTTTACAGCATTTTTCACGAATCCCAGTGATGATTTTAGCTGTATAGAGTATCCTTGATATTGCCAGTAATGGCAAGAGCAGGAATTTTTGTTGTGACCTGGTACTGCAATACGATGGTACACATGCACTGCAGTGAATGTATAATAAAATGACTCTAGGACCCCTATGGCTGAGCTGCAAGACCGACACTACTCCAAACATTTTGAGATACTGATTATAATAATATTTCCCCTCACGATTATTGTATCCCAAAGTAGTTATGTCAGGACATCACTACTACTTCTCCAGTTTTCTCAACCACAAAACTGGGATTGGAATTCATTTTGGCAGCTGCTGAGCCACCCTAATATAGCAGCAGACGAATCCAGGCAAAGAACAGATCTATCACTGTATTTGACTGATCTCTCTGTTTATGCACAGTGACAAATTCTCACCTCTCCATATAGATCAGCAGGCTCTGTAACCAGTCAGTCACACATAAGTTGTGACAGCACATCACAAGATTGGCAATTTGGAGCCCTGGAGAACAAGGTAAAACATGCAGTTATTTTACATGAACACAGAAGCCTTTTCCATATCAAGAACTTTTTTTCTTTTGCATCCTCTTACAACATTCTTCTCAATATATTAAAATACATAGAAAGATATATAAAGATAGGAGACCATGAAAACAAATCTTTACAATTCTGTTTGTTTCTTTTTCTCTTTAACCGGATTTTATTCTGAGGTGGCTGGACAGGGTAATAAATGAAGCCATTGTCTAATAATTGGCATGATCACTTTCAGAATTACATTATAGAACTGAGGACTGACCTAAAATATCTGAAACTGTATTTTTCTGAGTTTATTATCCCCTTTCCTCCACCACACAAGTTATTTTTGATAGGTACTTACTCTTCATTATGAAAACAAAATCAATTACTGTCTTCCACTGCACCCTTACAAACCAAGGACTGAAAATTCAAATGAGTCCATAAAGCTAGGCACCTAAATCTGTATTTAGGCACTTACACAAAAAGACAATGTTGGGTGAGGCTTTCATAAAACATGAACATCCAGGGAGAGAAATCTGAAGGTTGGGTGAGGACTGCAGAAATATAGATGAAACAGAAGTGTTGGTACAAAATTGGACTTTATGCCCTGCCTTCAGTCATGTGACATGAGTCAAAGGTCATTACTCTTGTCACACAACAGGGCTCACTATCCAGTGGATATTGTTACAACCACCACTGTGTAGTGGGCTTATCATCGGATGATTTTTCAGCACTTTGTGTGTAATTAGTTGGTGGTCTCAGCCCATTTCCTGGTGGAGATGTGTCCACACCTCAAAAACCAGTCTCTGCAGAGAGCACAAAGATTAAATGGGCCCAAAGACTGAAATATCTTTTCAATAGATGGTCCTGGTCTTTGAAGTGCAGGAAATGTTACTTTACTGCAGCACGCGGAGTGGAGTGAGAATGAGTAATAAAAGGGGGTATCTCTAAGGGCTGGTCCACACTAACCCCCCACTTCGAACTAAGATACGCAACTTCAGCTACGTGAATAACGTAGCTGAAGTCGAAGTATCTTAGTTCGAACTTACCGCGGGTCCGCACGCGGCAGGCAGGCTCCCCCGTCGACTCCGCGTACTCCTCTCGCGGAGCAGGAGTACCGGCGTCGACGGCAAGCACTTCCGGGATCGATCCGGGATCGATTTATCACGTCTAGACAAGACGCGATAAATCGATCCCAGAAGATCGATTGCTTACCGCCGGACCCGGAGGTAAGTATAGACGTACCCTAAGAAAAGCTACCTAGGTCTCTTAAACTGCTATATAATCCTAGAAAGGCCATAGTATCAGGAGGTCAAGGGTCTCAGAATAATGGAAGTTTTGAAACTCTCTAACATTTTAACCACACAGTGTGTATTGTTCTAGATCTCTGGCTTCCTAGACTTGATGTCAATAATGATAATAATGGTTTTGCTTCCAGTGCAACAAGGGGCATCTTTTCTTTCATATGATGTGACGTCTTAAAGCTTTTATTTTTTAAGTAAAAGCAGCAGATTAAGGCCTCAGTTCAGCAGGGGATTTAAGTATATACCCAACTTTAAGCAAGTTGGGATCTAGCCTCCTCAGTGAAGAGAGACCAAGAATGTTTATAGATATAATAACACAACATTAGCTTATACAACATGATTATTGGTTTTACAGTAATGAGAAAGTTCATTCACAGAGGTGTTTGAATTTTCATTGTTGAAAAAATCAAAAAGAATTGGCAACACTCAAAACCTTACATTAATCCAGCGACTCCATTTAATGGTTAGGGGTGCTTGTCAAGCAAGCCAACTTTGTGAGTAATAAACACAAAGCCAACTAACAAAGAATAATGCTGGATATCCCCCCAAAAAGCTTAAAGCCTTGAGCACATCAAAAACAATATGAAATGTTTGTTTGGTTTAACTCTTTTGTGAGAGGATGTTCAATCTTAATATTTGTAAGCTGAATTTTCATTCTTAGTGAGAAGAGAAATTTACAGGTCTTTCCAGATTACAAAAGCTCTTCTGTGTTCGACTTGACTCCATAATGAGCCATAATACCAACACTTTTCATTTACACACAATTTCGGCAAGTGTTTTGGCTCAGTTGGCAGCACACTGACCAATTACATTTAAAAAGCGACTTGAGAAAAATGTTAGGACTTCTGCCTCCAGTTCATCCAAGGCTGAGAGTTACCATTGAAAATGGTTTCAGCCTGAGAGGGTATTATTGAGGATGGGGCAGTCGTCCAGCCAAGAAAATGAAACTGTCCTTTCGATATCAGAAGTACTTGGGGCACATGGAGGGGCAAATGAAGGTCCAGAATAAAAGAGAAGATAAAACCCCTAAACTACTTTGACTAAGCCACGAGTCTTTTATTAGGGATGAGAGAACTAGAAATATCTATTATTTACCAAAACTCATAAAATGCAGTGAAATCCATTTGTGAAACTCCATGGATAGTGCAGTGGAAGGAAAGTCCCAAATTATTTCAATGCTCTGCACTGTCAGTTGCAATTCTGATTATTGTGAAACTTCACGTACCATATAGAATACAATGTGAAAGAAATTTTCCAATGTACTTTCAGCTTCTGTGCTTCCAATGTATTACAGCTTCGCTAATGCATTTCCCTGTAATGTCATTCCCAAAAGCACCTATCTAAATTGGCAGTACTTTTGAAAATCCATCATAGGACCAAGCCAAATATTATTTTCAGTGCTGCAATGACAGTCAGTACTAATGTTCAAGGTTTTTGTAGGAATAATGAAATATCCATCTTGCCTTTTGCCCTCCAAACATCCCCCAAACTCTGTAGCTCAACTTTAGGGTAAACCTCTTTGGCAGAGTCCCTGACTATTTTTGAGCAGAAGCGTGAATTTCAAATATTGGGGTGCAGCGGAAGATGGGTGTCTTGCTATGACGACTTATTAGTCATTAATAAGCAAAGTCTCCATTAAAAGTCTAACTTATGTTGCAAGCTAATAAAATACTGTTTAACAGATGTTTAAAAGCGGATGGAATTTTTTCCTTTGTAATAAAGTAGAGGCAATTAACATTTCTTTAGCAGAACAAAATAGTAAATGACTAGGAAACACAAGAAATGCACATTATATTGAGTTTCATATATAGGGCTAGATCCTCAGTTGGTGTAAATTGGCAAAGCTCCATTGTAAATTAATCTGCCCTATAATCTATAGGAAATGTTTGTAGTGTAGCATCAGCATTTAGATCAAAGGTTTGGAAACGAGAAGGCTCTCCATTTTAATCCCACTGACTCGCTACCTGACTGTGGACTTGGACAAGTTACCAGGCCTCATTGTTCTCATTCAGCCTATCTGAAAACTTGATACAATCCAGGACCTTTTTGAAAGCAAAAGACTGCATTTTTAATTAAATTTTTGTGGCTAAACACATTGGGGGAAAAAAGTAAGTATTCTTGTGGATTCCATCAATTTTCATATTTAAGTGACATGAACAAGGTGAACAAAAATAATAAAATAAAGAAAAGGCCACGAGGCAAAGGCAGGGGCCATTACTGTTAGATTACACAGCACCATTTAGAGACACATATGATATCTTAAAGTCCCCCAAACTTCCTGTGCCATAAAATGCCATTAGATGTTCCTTCAAATAAGACAGAATCTTATTTTTAGCAAAAGGAGTGGTCAGAATGTTCGGGGTTATGTTTGGCTTGGAATTCTTGGATATTTTATCTTTCTAACTAGATGAGGGGGAATGTTAATGTTCTTTAGAAGCAGGGGATGTTCCAAGTTCCAATTTAAGCCATAGTGGGTTTTGTTGTGTTGTTTTGTTTTACTTCTAGGGACTAGAGTTTCTCCGTTTGCATCTATTTGTTGTCTCAAGTAGGACGAGAGTCTGCCCCTAATGCACTTTGAAAGGAGTGCAGAGGGGCCACATTGCAGAAAAAGCCTTCAAGAGAAATTCTGGCTAAGCCAACCAGAATTCTTTCCAGGGGCACCCAGGGAGTGCATGTCACAGCAGCAGCTCTACCACACATGCTGAGGCTATACTGTGCTCACTGTTCCATTCCCACCCAGTTCTGTGGGCCAATGTGAAGGAAGGAGCTATAGTTCTGCCCACCTTCTTTGAGGCAGCTAGCACTCAAGAGAGCAACGCAAGGTAGCAGAAACTGCAGTCACTAGTGACATTTGGGCCAGATTCTTCCAAAAGGTCCATGACAGGAATGAGTTATTTGCTACTACACTGACCAAAAATCTGATTCCTGGTGCAGGGACTGGCCAAAATCTGGGCCATAAATTGTAAGCTCTTTGGAGGCAAATACTGTCTTGTAGCATGTGTCCTGTAAAATATTATGTACACCCAGGTACGGTTCTACATAAATGTTAACAATCATCATACTTACTAACACTTGCTATATAGTAAAATAGTATGTCTTTAAAACCATTGGCTAAACTGTAGGCAGGAAGTAAGCTCTTTAGCTTTATAAAAGATCTGATTCCACTGGAAGTTCAGCATCTTTTGTCTAATTCTTCTTAAAGTATCCATTACACAGTGAGCCTTTTCAGATGAAAGAAAACTTTGCTAGAGAGAAGAGGTATTTGTTGTCCAGGAGACTAGCTTTGACTCCCTTTCTTTTAGTTGCATCAAAGAATAATTGTACCAATTGGTAATGCAAACTCCAAAAGAAAAAAAAAAGTCAGGAAAATTTCACAATCAATACTGTAAATGCAGCACATTTTGATTTTTCTAAAAGCTGAACCTTTTTTTACAAATATGAGAATTTGTTTAAAAGCAAGGAAGAAAGAGTTTGTTGGACTGAAATGTGGATTTAGTTTGACTGCCTTATATCTAAAGGAATTCCATTGAAGTCAATGGATGTTAAGTGGTGTAACTGAAAGCAGAGTTTGGTCTAGTGTGTGTATGGGCTCTCAAGAGACTAAGCCTGATTCTTTTTTCACTTACCACCGCTAAGAGTAACTCCTTTCAAGTCAATAAAGTATCTTACACCTCTGGTGTGAGATAGAAGAGAATCACACCCCCACAGTTCTCAGCCTCCAGCAATTGCACATTTGCTAAATGGGTTTATGCTACTATTTGCCCTTACTGAGACCACACCACTCTTTAGTACCCTCCGTCTTCCAGATGATTAGCTTGCAACCTTGCCAGACAACTGACAAGTCTTGTGGGGGAAGGCATGGAAACTGTGACCATTTTAAATCATTTCAAACTTCTCTCCCTCAGCAGTCAGGTAAATACTACATACTTCACAAAAGTAAACAATAAAATCCAGATAAGAATCCCCATAGATATATTGAATTGCAGATGAGTATATAATATTGCAACAGAAGCTAGTGCATGTCTCTGGAACAGACTAAACTCTGTTGTACCCACTAGCTGTTCTGAAGTTCTGCTTAAATATGTGTGATGATAGTAATACAAAAGAATGGAATATTTTATGACCAACATCATCTGTAGGTTGTATGTAAAGCTAAGGGTATAAAAATCTCATGTTTCAAGATGTAAACTGATTGCTGCTGTGGTCAGGAAGTCATTTCTTCTATTCCCTTTTCTAGTCCCTTTATTCAACTTTGTATAAAAATTAGCTATCTGCAGTGTGTGTGAGTCTGGGGGCATTTACCTTTCTCCAAACAACCAGATATTGGCTACTGCTTGAGGCAGGATACTAGACTTGTTGGACCTAATGCTTTGATCCTTAATTATGACATATCTTCTATTCCTATGTGTAATGCAAAGCTTCTCTACTGTTTATGTAATTTTTTAAACTCTGTATACTGTTCCCAGCGAGATGAGATGTGTTATCAAAAGATGAAGTCTTTTTCTGGTAATCAGTTGCAATACTTAGCAGAGAAGGTTTGATAAATTTCAGTTATATTAAAGGATTTAATGCAATGTAAGGAGGAGGGGTGTAGATCCGTTAATGTAAATTATCTTTGCAAATGATCAGCTGTTCCTTTAAAATTTGCTTCTGCACACCAGTTAACATATATATAGTAGAGAGGCCCTACCCAGAAAATGCATATCTGCATCCAAATTTCAAGCAGCACAAATTCTAGGTGTGTGGGGAGCTGTATTCACATCTGGGTTTTAATTTTGGCACATAATACAGAAAGGGGCCTAGCAAAATATTGGATCAGGATCTGAGTTTGGATTATGAACCCATCATGCCAAACTTTAAGGGGTGTTTGGATCTGGGGTTTTGATTTAGGCTACTTTCTAATTTAAAAGAGATTCTGGAAAAACCCAATATGTTCTGTACTCTCCTATATATCTTGAGCTAAATCCTCTGCTGGTGTATTTCCACTAACTTAAGCTGAATTATACCAGCAGAAAATTTGGCCTCCTGTATCCTAAATGTAACAAAAAGCACAGGCCAAAATTTTCAGGAGTTACCACTGATTTTCTGCACCTTCATGTTGGGGTACCTACTAAACTGAGACACTCAGGTGACAATTTTGACCCTCAGGTACAACAGCATTGATCTAAGAGAGTGCAACAGGCTTAATTACACAGCTGATTGGAGAAGAACAGGAATGTGTGAAATATTTACAACAAAATATTCAAAACCCTCATCATTTGAGTTGTTCTTGTTTCATTGCCAATGCATGGTCTAACTTCATGAAAAACCTGTGACACTTCATAGCATTTCTTTCAAAAATAGGACTGCGTTCTATTTAGCATAAATGTTTCCCTCCTGACCACCGTCACTGCATCCTGAGGAAGACCATATGAGTCAAACTGCCTCGTTTTTTATTTGCCCTCCCTCTCCTACATAAAAAAAAAAGTGTATCGAGTATTATTGGCCTTTTTGTCCTTTGGTGTGTTGTTACTGCGGGTGCTTTGTTTTGGCTGCGTAATTGAAAAGCAGAAATCTCTAGTGTGCCATAGGTAAATTTGAGAAGACAGCATGGTGCTACTTTGAGGTTCAGTTTCTTCAAAAATCCAGTCTGAATAAATTTAAGAAATAATGAAGGGCTGTTATCTCTTTTAGTGGGTGCTTATCTGATTGGAGCTAAAGGACAAGCTCTTTTTGTTGAAATAAAGTAAATACAAAGAGTTTGAGAAGAAGTGGAAAGGTAGTTGAAATATTAGCCTGATAATTTTGATCACCCAAAGGAATACTTGGTAGCACCTACAGCTTGGTTAACTTTCCTCTCTTCCTCTTCCTCCTCCCCTCCCCCACCCCCGCCCGTGCTTACTTTTCAGGTAAAATAGTATTACAGAGAATTTTGTGATTCTAAAACTGTTGCAACATCTCATTTCTACTGTGGTGAGAACATACAAATGGTTTACAGTTGCACAGATGAGAAAGAGAGCTGGACGGTATAAATGGTCATAAACTAAATTTGGAAATATCCTGTAAAGCAGTAACAAAAACAAGCCAAACCTTGCTTCCTCTGCCTTAGTTCCACCTTCCCACACCCCTTTGATATAGCATGGTCTGGTCTGCCTCTTATGTAAGTCTGAAATCAGAGCTGGCATGTGGTTTGTTTCAGCCTGTCATAGATGTAGTGCACTGTATTCCATTCATCAAGGCTGTTCAACATAGCATATGACTGTAAATCTTCTCTTTCATACACACTACAGTGGAGACCTTTGTCCCAGCAGTGATTTAGCAGCTTTTATTAGACTGTGCAGGGCCTAGTGATCAAAAGAGATTTTGTGAGTTTACTAATCTTGAGAGAGAGAAAAGCAAAAGCGAAATTCTTTAAAACAAATAAATAAAATCAGATCCAACATACAGGCAATTGATGGTTTTATTTAATTCATGATTATGGAAAAAATCTTCTTGCAAAAATTCTGCAATATAGTTTGTTTGTAAGGCTATTATATGTCAGGAATTACTCACTGAGTAAAAGCTTTGCAGCCTTGAAGGCAGTAATTTATTTAATGCCTCCTCTTTTTAAGTCCCTGAAAATTACTGTCTACTTTGCACTGCAGTGTAATTCCAATTAGGTCTTGAACTGACTTTTCAGCAAAAGCGGCAAAAAAGAGCTAATAATTTTTTTTTTTTTTTTTTTTTTTTGCTGCTTCCAAATGTTAGATTTGACATGGCAGTTTGTGTATGATGTCAGCATGGAAGAAAGAAGGAATTAGCATCTGTAAGCCTAGCAGAAGTTTCCAAAGAAAGCACACATCAGGCTCACATTGCTGAACACACAGTTTAGACACTTTTAAAAAACATATATTTAAGCTTTAAAATCCTGTCAGTTATTATATTTGTATTGCCAAGATTTAACTAGACTTCACTAAAATAATTTATTGTATTGCTACTCAGTGCCTGTTATTTTCTTCCTGTATGTCATTTCAACTCAAATTTCTGAATAAAGCATTTTCTGAGACTTAAGCACTGGTGTTAACCCATCCCATGCTGTACCTCTGAACCACTGAGAGTTTAGGAGACCAAGACTATTAATTTAAATCATTGTAGCAACAACGTGTCCTGCTTACACCATGCTCTATCGCTAAGCTCACATTGGAAGCGTAGTGTGTGCCTTAGATCCGTGTAGCACTGATGGGGTTAAATGACTTTTGTATAATTTGTTCCTTCTTTTCAGTAAATGGCACAGCAAAAGTGGACACAAGAGGTTATAGAAGTTACTGTTGATTCCCAAGAACCAGCAAGGATAGGCTGATCTGTTGAACTGTAGGTGTCTATAAGAGCATTCCTGCAAAACTGACACACAAGCGCTCTCTCCCTTTCCAAACGTAAGAGTTTGAGTATATATCTTCTGAGGGATTTGCATGAAACATTCTAAAATGTTCCATATCCCCAGAGAGAAAATGTCTGAGAATTAAAGGTGAGTGAGTCAAAAGAAAATGATATCCAAGGAAGCATAGAAGTCCAAACAAAGCCCATTAGCATCCTAAGCAACAGGCTCTACTTAACCTAAACTGAAATTAGATGTAGTAAAACAGTAGTGAAGGGAATACAAGAAAGGACCTCAGGTAGCCTATCTTAATCCCTCTGAGCAGCAGCTGTATTTATTTATTTGTTTGTTTGTTTAAACAGAAAGTATTAGAAAGGACCAGAAATAAAACATCTTTGGTTCTTTTTTCTGGTTGCATATTATGTATATGTTGCGTATAGTTTGTGATGGGGAAATTGCAGTCTGTGATTTAGGAGCTGTGGAAACGGAAAAACTAGGAATTATGGGATGGTTGACTTTAATTTTGTTCCATCTATAGGATAAAATATGAGCTATTCTATATGCATTCTTCAGTAAAGATCTAGGAGGCCCAAACTAGAATATAGATTCACCCCCTCTTAGCACTTGGGTGAGGTCCAAATTCTTATAACAATTTATTGCTTGAGCCTCTCTATAATATTTAATCATTTAAAGTGAAATTCTCCAGCACACAGTCCATAGCATCTGGCGTTTGTGGGAAAAGCACGCTGCCCCCCTCATCTTCCTTATTGGTCCTATTTATTTGGGGTTTGAGTCATTTGCCCCCAGAAGAGCCAAAATCGTGAGGATTGTGTTAGCATGAGAAAATGTTCATTACTATCTAGGTACTGTTTCTTTAAAAATGTAGCAGGCAGGAAGGGGCTGGAGAATGTTCTAGTCAGAAGCTCTACAAAGGGGCAGAGCAAAATTAGAAATAATCCTAAATAATCAAATAAAGTTTCTTGTTTAGTGTTAGAAGAAAATGACTCTGTCTGTGAGCCTTTACCAGTGCCATATGACACTACTGAGCAATACAATTTAGAGAGATGACAGGTTTGACTGGGCACTCTGATTGGCTAGCAAAAGTTCTAATCCATGTGATTCACAGAGCAGCTGCCACTCCGTACCTATGAAGCCAGTTAAATCAGTGTGTGCCAACATTAAGCACCTAGGTATTACAAGTCTCTCCTAATCTAAGTATAGGAAAAAATTGATAATTTGCCATGATTTTTTAATTGAGTTCATTGTACAATACTTGGTCCTACCATTTTTTCTCACTCAGAAAACTAATGATTATCAGCTAATGATGGTTGAAATTCAGAACTTTTGTCCTATGGGAAATTCCAATATTTCAACATTTTCATTGTAATATTTTCATCCGAAATCTAGATGAAAAACTAAAATATCCAAAAAAAAATCTCAAAATTTCCAATTGTTGAACTGACCAAAAACATTGTGCTTCAGCACAGTTCAACATTAAACTTCATTTCTCTGTTGTGTCACATTGCCTCATGTATTCAGGACCCACATGCCCCTATTCTTCCCAATGAATCAGGATCCCTAACTGGACTATATCTCCTATTATGCACCTAGTCATGTGACTCCCATCATGTACCACACAGCTGGGTTAGCAGGAGTCCATATTGCATTATGGAATGTAGTCCCCCAGGAAGCCCAGCCCATAGCAGAGAATGAGGGCCCAAATTACTATTCCCAGGAGGCAATTCACCATGATAGGGAAATGCCACTTGATGTTGAACTGATTTGAAACAAAATATTTTAGGTCATTTCAACAGAACAAAATATCCAATTTGGGTCAAACCAAGCAGAAACAAAACATTTCACTTTACTTTTCCTGATGGAAAATCAAATTTTTGACAAAACTGAAATTTTCCCATGCAAAAATTTGATTTTTTGAAAAGTGCATTTTCCATCAGAAAATAATTCTGATGGAAAATTCCCAACCATCTCTAATGATAACATGTTTCTCAGTGTAATAACAACACACCATAGGTGGTTATTCTAAAATAACATCACTTCATGACCTTCACTCAATCCTACACTACTGAAGTAATTGCAACAATCCTACTGACTTCAGAGGTGCAGAGCTGGGCACACACATATGGAGCAATTCCAAGTGTGTATTTTACTCAAGTGCTTATTGCTACAAGTTAGGGCAATTACACCTGCATTTCCCCTGAGTGGTCAGTAAGGACACCCACTCTCAGGTTTGCAGCTTCCTAGCCATTGCATTGCTGGGTGGGGTATTTCCAGGCTGCACAGTTCTCTGTTTTCTTTGTATTATTCCCAGCACACACACATTGCCCAAGGACATCTGCTTGCTTTCCCTTCAGAGATGGTTAACAGGTGTAATTGCTATAGTTATAAGTACCACAGTTCTTTCTATGCAAACCTATTTTATTCCTACAGTAAAAGGCATTACAGAGAAAACATATTAAAATAATAAAAGAACCTACATGTATGCTAATAAGCTTACCAGAGTTAACTCCAATCCTAACACCACCCCACCACTACCGCCACTACCACTACCACCACCACCTAAGGGCTATTCCTTGTGGTTACCAGTTCATCACAGCTTCAGCTCAAAATGAACACCCAGTCTTATGACTCCTCAAGAGGCCCAGTCCTTCCAACACTACCTTAAGGATTGGGGCTCCCAGTAGACCGGGGGTCATGTCCATTTGCTGGATCAGGAAGGAGGCCCTGAGCCTGTTTAAAACCAGACTGTTTATCCAAAAACCCTTTCTTAGTCTGTTGATCCCTGGAGAATCCAGTTTGAACTAGTATATACATCTCTCTTCAGGGGGTTGGCTTCAAAGGGTTGATAATGGAGGAAATTCTTTAGCATCCCCTCTCCTTACAAGAGAAGGTACATACAATGCCACAGTAACACCTACATAATTGCATTTTAATAGTGTACTCCAAGGTATTAACCCTAATTCAATAAACTTTATTGAATTAAATTAAACCTTATCTTAATTCCATAAAGTTTGTCCAGGCTATTGCAGGATATTGTTAGTCTGACACATTTATTCTACCTCTATGTAAAGTATGCAATGATACATACGTTGGTTATGAAACAGGATCAGGCAGTTTAAAAAAAATGAAGAAATTTCTAAATCTCTTTTTTAAAATTCTAATACTTTGGTTTTTAAAAAGATGTTTGATGTCCCTAAATTTACCTTTTGGCACCATCTTGTATATAATCCACTTTAATGGAATTCTTGATAATTTTAAATTATTAAACTTTTTGAAGGATTATAATTGCTATTACTAATTAGACATTGAATTTATAATCAAGTATTCATCATGTAATTGAGATCAAAATGTTTAATCCCAGAAATGTTGAGAGCAATGCAAAACATCCTGGATTTAATTAAGATAGTTAGGAGGTTAGGAATGAAATTTTAAAGGAAAACCAAAGGGGGGGTTCATTTATATGTTTTAAATTTTAACTTAATTGTTGAGCTCTCTTCAGTTTAAGGTCAGGGGAAAGAAGAGATCCATAGTAACACAAAGGGAAGGCAGGCTACATTCAAGCCAAGGGTTAAGGCCAGCCAGGACTTCCACCTGCTTTGCATGTCTTCATTTACACTAATCACTTAATCTTTTAGACAGACTCCTGTTCCTCTATGCATCTCATTGCAGGATTGAGGGCTTAAATTGCACCTTTGCAGGAGAAGACATGAGGCTTTTAGGGCACATTTCTCGTGTTTATCCTAAGTCTTCACCCCAGTGTCTCCCCATATCCTTGTTTTTGTCCTACTGAGCTCATGTATTAAGATGAGTGAGAGACAACAATTTAAGCAACCTCACTTACATTCACAGGAAGTTCCCAGAACCAGGTAAATATACACTGTGACTCTGATCCAGTGTATGACACTAAGGCTGGTGTGGTTTTGTCATGGGCCTTACAGATATTCCTCAGATTTCTAGTATTTCTTCAAATCTTGGATAATGACTGCACTACAACTAAAGGGGGGCAGAATTTGTCTGGGCTTACCCAAAGAAGGGCAGCTCTGCTTTGTGGTTGGGGGAGAGGGAAGAGAGGAAGAAGGTCAGAAACTGCTGTAAAAGGTGATCGGTGGTCAGCTTTGCAGCAACGACTCTCGCCCCCGCCCCCCATAAATGTGCATGAAGGTACGAAACCTGGGTGGGGCAAGTCTCTATGTCCAAGCAGCAAGGAAGCCAGCACCCACCCTCCCTCCCCTAGTGGAGGTGAATGGCAGGCTGGGTTAGGACCTCCTGTGGGCATTATGCTAGTCACCCCTTTTAAAGGGGGGCTAGGAAGGAATTTTTCCTGCACCACCTGAATTGGCTTCAGTGGAGTGAGGTTTTTTCACCTTCCCCACAGCAGGTGTGAGGGAGGACCTTTTCTGGTGAGAAGAAAAGGTGGTAGGCCATATGTTGCAACTTATTTTGTAAGGTTGGGTGGATGCCCAGAGCAGGTACTCCATAGGGAGGGCAGCCAGTGACCAGATAAATGACCTGGTAAAGGACTTAAAAAGAGGTACTGGATAAAGGAACAGAACGGGGGAGGGGGTTGGAGACTCCTATGATTGGTACAGCAGGGAGCCAACCCCTCTTCTCCCTCCCCCCCCCCGCCAGCCCCCGTTCTCATAGCCCACCTTAACCCTCTTACGAGGCTGATGGATGGTAAGGTCCAAGCCATGGGTCGGCTGGGGGACCTGGATGGAAATAAAGGGGGGTTGGTGGAAGCCCCGGAGAACTGATTTGAATAAACATGGATTTACTGCACTGTACACTTTATCTGCCGGGAGTCCTAGACATCTATATAATAAAGTTACGGCCTGATTAAAACCCATAACAAGTCTCCTGTCCTTGTGATATACCCAGACAACAGTGTTTTGTGTTTGGATGAATATGCATGAAACCAAGACTTACACTTGAAGCCTCCATGTAAGGACAGAGTGACCTCCTTGCTCATCTCTAGTTTCACTCTATTGTTTCTAAAAAATGTTTTCCAGGCGAAATAATAAACTCCAGTTACCATCTTCTTCACATAGCTGCTAGATCATTGTGAGGAGGGCAATTGTATACCTGGTTCGTGGTCTCATTTTGCATTGTTTAGTTGGTAAGCACAATTAATACAATATAAATAATGTAACTTCTTAAATTTAACAAACATTTTAATCTGACAAAAGCATTTCTTAATTTTTTTAAAAAATAAAAGCACTTTTATGAGGTACTTCTAGTGCCAAGTGAAATGGCCAGCAGTAAAATTTTGAAAAGCTGGTGCCAAGAAAATGTAACCCAAGAGCTGAAATTTGGCATTGCTAGTTGTAACTAAGTCATGATGTCTTCGGACTGTGACATGAGAATCTTCAGATAGTGTTATGAATATAGCTATTGCTAACATGAGCTACAAGTGCAGATGTAAATCCGTAATATAATTCTTGCTAAGGTATGTGTAAAATGGATATTGCTTCTCATTGGTGTGTATAGAAGATAGACACTATTCTGAGCACAAAAAAGTTCCATATAATGTTCAGGCCAGTTTCATTTACAGATTTGCTAATGTTTTGAACCCTTAACAAATCTGGACTGATTTATAGTTTCGTATCAAAAATTGCCATTTCGCCTGGTTTCAAACTATTTAGATTCCAAACCTCAGTGATTGTGAACCCACTCAGAGCAAAGAAAGTGTTCCAACAAAGCTCTGTAAGGTGAAGCATCCAAGTTTCATAGAGCTCTAATTAGATGTCTAATGATGGTAATACTTGTTCACGAGCAGAGGGTTTTACTGATGATCAGATTCGGAGCCAGGAAAGATATTTTCCTGAGGACAGGGAAGATCTGTTTTTCTTCTTCCTCTGGAACACTGAGCAAGGATCACCACCACCAGCAGGCAGCTGTATCCCACACAGTCAAATTCCACTAACTGCAAAGAAGGATGGGTAAAGATGGGTCTCGACCTTTGTTTCTTTGCAGATCCACAGCAGTAAAAACAGTTCAATTTGCCACAGCAAATCTGATTTCAGCTGTAGTCTCAGGATTTCACTAACTGAACTAGAGATAAAAACAATGAGGAGTCCTTGTGCACCTTAGAGACTAACAAATTTATTTGGGCATAAGCTTTTGTGGGCTAAAACCCACTTCATCAGATGCATGGAGTGAAAAATACAGTAAGCAGTATATATATTACAGCACATGAAAAGATGGGAGTTGCCTTACCAAGTGGGGGGGTCAGTGCTAACGAGGCCAATTCAGTTAAGGTGGAAGTGGCCTATTCTCAACAGTTGACAAGATGGGCTGAATATTAACAGAGGGAAAATTACCTTTGTAGTGCTAACAAGGTCAACGCAATCAAGGTGGATGTCGTCCATTCCCAACAGTTGACAAGAAGGTGTGAGTATCAGCAGAGGGAAATTTTATTTTTTGTAGTGACCCATCCACTCCCAGTCTTTATTCAGGCCTACTTTGATGGTGTCCAGTTTGCAAATTAATTTCAGTTCTGCAGTTTCTTGTTGAAGTCTGTTTTTGAAGGTTTTTTTGCTGAAGAATTGCCACTTTAAAGTCTGTTATTGAGTGTCCAGGAGATTGAAGTGCTCTCCTACTGGTTTTTGAATGTTACAATTCTTGATGTCTGATTTGTGTCCATTTATTCTTTTGCGTAGAGACTGTCCAGTTTGGCCAATGTACATGGCAGAGGGGCCAATGTGATAGATGCCATCATGTGCCAGCAATGCCCCTCTGCTGATACAGACTAACACGGCTACCACTCTGAAACCTGAACTAGATATAGAGTATGGAGTGTGAAAACTGTGGAGATAAGTAACTTTCAGTCAGTAAGTGTTGAGCTTGCCAGCCTGCTATCATCCTTACTTTAGCAGCCAGATAATCTACATTTTTATAAGACTCTACATGGAAGCAATGTGCTTCCACTCCTGTAAAGAAAATATTCCAAAATTACTGTGCCTCAGAAAGAAAGCATTTCTGCATGTGCCACTAATTTTTCAGTAGTATTTAGTTCTTTTGAAGGGGAGGGGAAGCAAGAACTCATTTTAAATTATCATAGAATATAAACTTAGCTAGCGAGAATTATTCATTAGGTAAAATGCTTAGACATGTGAGTAATTCTGTATATTAAACCTTCTGTACCACTTCAGTAGACCTAATGAAGCCTGCTAAGTATAGTTAAAAATATCTCTTATCCTCCCAAGTATGCCTTGGCTTCTGAACAATATCAAAAAGAATTTCTTAGGTACATAACCATACACTAGCACATAGGTGGGGTCTTACTGATTACTTTAAAAAAATTCAACTCTAGGCAAATTATTTTTTTATCTATTATAACAGAAGAAAGCAAACACTTCATACTATACTCAGCAATAAGGATGCAAACTCCATCAGCTTGTATGATGCAGGAAATGGTTGGTTTCTCACCACAGTACCGGGAGAGCTACCTTAGCTACAGACTTCTCGTACTATTTATCCTGTCATTGCCACTTCTGATGCTCTAAAACCTGTTACTTTTATATTCACCTTGTTTCATACCACTCCACACTATCCAGGTGTCTATATAATCTCCATTACTGTAGTATCTGAGCATCTCACAAAAGTTAATGAATTTAACCTATGAGGTAGGGAAGTATTATTACTCCCATTTTAGAAATGGGACATTGAGGAAGAGAGAGATTAAGTGACTTGCCTAAGTTCATACAGGAAATCTGCAGCAGAACAGGCCAGAAATCCATCTCAGTTCTTCTGAGTTCTTAAACATAAAACTGCCCTTCCTCTATCCAGCCAGTGTTGGAGTACAATATAATGTGCAGTTTTGGACCTTTATCTGCTAAAAAAAGGAAAGTTATATAAGTACTACAAGTTGCTTTGTTTTATCAGAGTAATGCTACCAGAAAAACAAGCAAACAACTGTGTGTTATATTCTCTGATACACTTGGAACGGCACAAAGGAGTGCAAATATATTGAATAGAATATTGCTTATATTGTCCACAGTTAATGTCTGTGCAAGAAAAAAAGTAAATGGAACATGAAGACCTTATCTCTGTCATTTAGGCAGAAGTCTATTTAGACCCATTACATTAAAGATACTATTCAAGAAAGCTATCTTTGCATAATATTGAGGTTTTATGCTGGCAAATTCAGTGTCTGTATGGATTATCTGCTACATAAGCATCAGCTATATGAGTTTAAATAAATTGAAGACAGCTTTATCATGGACTCTCAGCCTCGACTTTTCCCAGTGTAGAGTTTTAGGAATCATTTTTATTTGCCTGAGCATGATTCTCTTTGAGACTGATCTTGTCCCTATTGAAGCCAATGGTAAAACACCCAATGACTCTAGGGAGAGCAGGATTGAGCCCTTTATTCCATTTCTCTTCCCATTTCCCTTTGGATTTGTTTAATTGCACTTCCAGCTCCCCAAACAGAGTGACTGTTTCTTTGTGTGATCATTAACCCATATTGATGAAGATCAGTTTCATGTATGAGGTTTGTGCTATGTAAATTTTCATATAATTTACACCAAAATTTGAATCATTCATGGCACGTGACAGGACCTAAAACTATAATGAAATTTGTGCTACATGAGATTCAGGTCAAGAAAGAGTTATGGTTTGCTGCTGTCTCCTTTTCAGACATGTTTTTGCTGCACAAGACAGATTTTAACGGGTGTCCTTGGGTTAAAGCAACTTGTTCTGTCTCCTTTCAGTTTGACTTTTAATTTAGGACTCTGTCCTTATGGCCTATTACCATGACTAACATCGCCAGCATTAGTACCAATTAATGCCAGCTGTGATTGTGCTGTTTTGTGACGTGAACACTATAGGAATAAGACTTCGAACCTAGGCAGGATTTGAACAGGTGGTCTTCTGGTAAAGAGCTTTCTCTGCTATTTACCAGTCCCTCTCATCATGAAACCTGAGATGCACAGTTAAAAATGTTACCTTCCCTAATTTAGGGACCCAGTCTTGCAAGATGCTGGGCACCTCTTGGAAGAAGCTGAAATCCATGGGAGCTGAAGATGCTTGACACCACCTTGCAGGATTGGGCCTCTTGTCATATTCTTCACATTTTGCACCCCAAGTATCAGTATAATCAGAAAGGAAGTACCAGCATTTTTGTTGATCAGTTTACAGAGAGGAGCTTATCAGATGCCTTGTCACTAATGTGTTTTACAATATTATAAGTAGGATTATCAATATTTGTATTTGTTGGTTTGTTTGTTTGTTTATTTATTTAGCAAACATGGATTTCAATGGATTTTCCATGGAAGCATGTATCAGACATCACAGATTGTAATCTGGCAAATCATTTAACAATCAAAACACACTGGCCCTTTTTCAAGTTTCAGTCATCTCTTCCCTTCCCCCTCCATACTCTCCACATAAATCAAAATTCATGATGCAGTCAATTCTGAATATGTATGAAAAGGTTAACTACAAACATTAAAAATAATTCAGCACTGGACAGCACTTTCTGTTAGCAGAGTGATTCTGGTAAAAAAAAATGCATCATTTCTGTGTTTGCCTGCAGCATATATTTACATGAATTTTCCAGAAATGGGAGCCAATGTGCTAATTATTATTATTTTCTGTTTTACCTGGTGACACAGGAAAGTTACAGAGTGAATGTGGCTAAAAACAGAACTGTCACTTCTTTTCCACAGAAGAACCAACTAGACATAACAGATTTTTTTCATAATAAATAACCTATAGCTTTCACTTTATTGTACATGTTATGTGACAAATTAAAAGTATATTGTCATTTGAAGTATTGGGACCTTGAAAATTCAAAGAGAAGACACTCTGACTCTTACCAAGAAAAAGAAAGATATTATAAACTGCTTCTAAGCTTCAGATGTTTACAATACATGCTGTGAATCTACAGCCATGAAATTCATTAGTCTCAACATTGTACATTCATAACTGGAGAGTCAGGAAAACTACAAATGTTACAGGATTATCTGCTGCCTGTACATGCAAGTCATCACAGTTATATAAAGTACCCTGTGAAGATATGACATAGTGAATGTGTGAATAGTAGGGTTATTAAATGGTAGTCAAAATTGGTTAAGAAATCCACCCTACGGAAATCATACTGTGTAGTAAAACACATCATAGCCTGCCATCAATAAATAGTTAGTGATATTTTCTATATATATGCTGTTGATTGAGTGGCCTTATTACACAGCTGAGAGTCCAATCCTGGATTCCTTTCATAACCCAAACTTCCCATTGATTTTTAGCTGAGTAAGGTATGCAGGATCCTATCCCTTATAATTAGGGTGACCAGATGTCCCATTTTTGGAGACTTTTTCTTATATAGGCGCCTATTACCCCCCACCTCTTGTCCTGTTTTTTCACAGTTGCTATCTGGTAACCCTACTCATAATTAAAGTTTGCACCACACTTTGATAATGTAAATCTTGATATGCTAGTCCGTAACACATATTGACTATTTACAGTTATTGCATTAAACCTTGTAATCCTTGGATATGACATCAGACATGTAAATAGTGGCTAGATTCTCAGCTAGCATAAGTCAGTGTAGCTCCATTGAACTCAGTTGAAGCTATGTCATTTTATACTAAGAATCTGGCCCTGTGGATTTTATTTGACATGGGCTAAACTGTGCCTGATAGGCAGAGTGGTTTGGAAGGGGTGCAGATCCTTACCACCCCAGGAGAGCATTAGAAGGTGCTATACAAGGAGCATTTACTACAGCCCTTGAAAAAGTAGAGCATACGATCCTCTCAACTTCAAATATTTTGCCATTAGACTAAGAATGCTGGCTTTCTAGTAATTTATTTTAGATTTCTCTCTCTCTCTCTCTCTCTCTCTCTCAATTTAACAAAATATATAAAAAATAATATAAATAGTTACAATCTTTAGCTCTTAAATTACATTAATATAATAATATTAAAAGCTCAACATATGCAAGTATTACATAAAAGAGTGTGGGAAAAGTTTCACTAATTGTTTATATCATCTGAAATCACAAAATCACAATGTAATTTTCTCATAAGGTGTATTCTTTCACATAAGAGAAAGGGATCTTTGAGGATGTGGCAGACTACCGAATGTAGTCTTATCTGATGAGATCTGAGTAGTTTATGAGATGTCAGATTTACTACTATCCTATGTGCCTATCACCCACATAGTTTGTTTTCTGATCGACAAAACATACTATTATTAGTCGTGATGTGCATTTATACCCAATCAGATTGACCAAAAATAAACTCCAAAGTATGTGACTGAGCATGAAACAATATAATGTACTGGCAAATGAACATGTGTTCCACTGACTTCTGCTAGCTGGAATCAGAATGGTTCCACTGTGGCCAATATTATTGAGAGCTAATGGAGATTCCTATTTTAGCTCAGCTAGTACTATCCTGTGCTTTGGAGCAGGAGCATCTGAGTTCTACTCCCATTATTGACATGAAATTCTTCACAGGCCATCAGCATAATGATAGCCAGAAGTCCTAGTTTGTCTCTGATTGTAACAATCTAGAGAAAAGTAATGTCCTGCAATTTCCAACTGAAAGGCTCCCAAAACAAAATAAACCAGGGAAGTGCTTCTGCTCCCTTGAGAATCATGCTTCCATGTAACAACAATCAGAAATACTACAGAATGTGTGATTTTTTTTATGGAAAGATAGAATTTTTAGTAAGATAAGACTTTACGCCAAATTCATCCCTGGTGTAACTACATTGATGTCAAAGATAAATTCGTCCCAATAGCTTTTAGCCTATAAAGAATGAAAACCACATAAGTTCCTTGTTTATATGACCAATTTTACGAAACTTCTTTTTATGACGCTGTAGTTCTCAGTGACACCATGTGGCTGATAAAGACATGTACAATTGGTGCATCTGGTGTAATAGATCATTTGATACATTGTAATGGATAGGTGCCATATTTCAGCCTCACAATCTATTTTATTTCATATTTATAATAAGGAAATTATCCCCAAACTGTGAAAATAATTTTGATCAAATTCTATTGCTGCAAGTATATATTGAGAGCCTGTTTCTTCTATCACTAAAACTGGTGAAAAGCAGGAGTAACTTCATTAGTGTTAGTGTAGTTACACCACTATAAAAATGGTCTAAGGTTTTCCTTGCTCAAAATGTTGGCACAGAGGAGTGGAACTGTATTTTGTAGTATTATTACAGTACTGCAATAGAAAAGCTTTTCCACAGCATATAAATGAACTACCCTCTGTTTAAGGAATGTAGTGTATTTTAGTTTATCACAGAATGACCAAGAATGCATATTGCCTAAAGAAATCAGAGACATTTCTGAAATAACTCTGATGTATTATTAATTACAGTAGTTAGACACAACTGGGCTTGTCTCCAAACTCTGGGAGTGCTCAAGGAAAGAAGGTTAGTATCAGTGTTGGAATTATGCCAGGGCCCACCAGGATTGAATCCTGATAGTTCAAGAAGGAGCATAGCACCTTCTTGTGAGGACAGACTAAATGGAAGTGCATCACCCTAGTTCTGACAGCTGAATTCTCATGGGTATAAACAGCTAGAAGCTGGCAAGGGAGGGTTAACCCCCCAAAAACTTAGGGAGTAAATTAATAAAGGAAACACTGAGTCTGGAACAGAAGCTTGTTTATCTCACTTTATTAAAAGTTGACATATTTAGAGTACAGAAATACTCATTAAAGCATTACTTTTTAAATGAGTAAAAAGAACTACTTAGAAATTTGAAAATGTTACAAACAATGAACTTCTCTCTGAGTTTCTTGAAATGAAATCTTCTACAGCATTCGTAAGCTGGAAGTCATCATTTTTTTATTTGTGTACAGGTAAAATCCTACACTAGTTGAGCCATGGTTGTCCCGTTGTGTATCAAAGCCATGTTTTAGCAGGACATAGATCACTGAAACTACGCACACTAACAGGATAGGTTGCTCATACCATCAAAATAATTTTTTATCAATTTTACCACTTCAGAAAATAGCTGATATTTGATTCAGATAAGCAAACTGATGTATTTCTGAACTGACTTCAGTGATCTTTCTGTAGGCTGATGGTTTGCAATAGATGAAGATGAGTAATCATGGTTGAAATTGAAACCATACACCTGAAGCACCTCTTGAATTTGTGTTTCTGTTATGTTTGGAGTTTTTATGAACATTTCAATATGTTTGAATAATTTTGTAGCTTCTCTATTCAAATTTTGATTGAATACTGGACAATGTAAAATCAATTAGTTCACGGTAGATGTATTTATAAAATTCCTGAATTTGGGTAGCTGTGTTCATTTGTCCCTATTTGCATTTTCTGGGTAACTTTTCCTTGAAAGTTCAGCCATTCAGACTCTCTCCAATTTTAATCCTTTTTGGTAAATTTGCTCCTGGTGTAAATGGTAGTTTTCATCTGATTGAATGCATTGAGGTGAAGTAAGTGCAATTTTTGTAAGAGATTGGCCTTCGGTTGCTGAAACGTCTGATCCATGTTTATGACTTTTTGTCTTTGTTCAAAGTAAAAGAGTAAGTTAAACTTTTCCATTTGAGGTCCTATACTGCCAGTTTGACCTCTCATTTCAGGATCTTTCGTTGCGTCCTTTGCAACCTCCCACATTGCACACAGTGCAAGGTAGTTCTCAGAAACTGAAGCAAATTCTCCTGCACAGAGAGGCCATCTTGGACAGGAGACCTGGATGCCTGGTCTTGTACTTATACTTCCTATTTTATGTCTTGAAATATAGCATTTGGGAGTGTTTTTAAATTAATCTTGTGCTTTTGTAAAGAGTTTATGACAGTATTACTTTTAATGGTGTCTGAGCATGCCAAATTCAAAGCATGCCTGTAGTGATGAATATATAGAGCTTGTGATTGCAATCTGTTTGCTACATCTGAAACCAAGCCAACCATATTAGCAGCGGCATAACAGCTTTGTCCATGACAGTTGTTGATCCTCGGTTTTAGGCATAATACTATATCTTTAATTACTCATATAATTACCTCCCTCCTTCCCTTTGTGAAAAGAGCACATTGAAGTCATGTTCTTGGAGGAAGGAGGAAGAAGAGAAGGGCCAACTAGGAGACTTTAGGAATCAGCCCCAGAGAAGTGGCCATTTGCTGGAGAGAGGAAATCAAATCCTCATACACAGAGAGAGAGAAGGAGGGTCAATGGCCTTAATAAGAGGAGGAAAACAGCCAGCCTGGCTGCAGAAAGAGTGGGAGAAGCACAGACAGGGGAGCCTCCCCCGGGCACAAGGAGGAGAGACTGCATGCTGAGCCATTTTCCAGCCAGGGAAGAAAAGAGTCCGAATTCCCTTCAGAAGTAGGGTTGCCAACATTGTATTTCAAAAATAAGGAACTGTTTTCTTACCAGCTCCACCCCACCCCTCCTCCTGATATTATTATTAGTTTTATCATTATTATTATCATTATAATTAATAATAATAATAATCAGTACTCACCAACATTCTCCAGGACCATTTCTTGCTGCTTTTTCAGCACTCAGCAACTCCTGATCTTGTACAGAGATGAAAAAATAAGGAACGTCCCTTGTAGTAAGGGACTGTTGGCAACCCTATTCAGAAGAGAACTTCAACCCAACCCCTGGTTTCAAGAGCCTGCTGATATTCTGGGGAAAAGAGACGAACTATCAAAAGACTGTACCCTTCCTGGACTGAAGAGAACAAAATGTTTTATGAGATAACTGTCCCTGCTATGATTATTAGATAGTGTGCAAATGGTATTCAACAGCTATTATCTTATTATTGTTTAGTTCTAGCCTCTCAAAAAAAAAAAGTTGTCTGTGTCCCTGGTTCTGAATTAAAGGTGAGAATAGCATCTAGATCTCTTTCCTGCTTTTTTAAAATCTGAACTTTCCAGAAAAGTGGGACAAATGTATCTGGAAAAGCAGCTATAGGTATCTTTTAGACCCAGCCTGGCTAAGCAGTTTCACAGTGGCCTCGTCTTTCAGCAATTAAGGTGCTCTTCACTGTTTTGTAAGTATTGTGTTCATAATCATTGCCTACCAAACACATTATACTATAATTCAGAAGGAAGGATAGTTCTTGAAATAAGTTAAAAGTATGGGCCATGTGACACCAATGAGAACTTTAATTTGAAAAAGGCAGCTTATACATACATTTGCAATAACTGCCAAAGATCATGCAAATCTCGGATTGGCCTATGCAGTCACATGAGACATTGCAAACCATCTACGTCATAGGCTGCAATTCCCATCGAAAGGATGCCAACAACAAAAAAATGATCTCAGGACATGATCAGTCAACAGGGGGTTTGTTCTGGTGATGTAATGATTCATAGTTAGTGTTTTATCGGTGGAATGTGTTGTCCCTATATCTTGCTATTTTTGATTACTGTTGTTCCCTACACAACAACAGAACATATAGAAAGTCTGTTGTGAAAGCTAAAAGCTAGGATATTTTGGAAAACAAAGTTTTGTTTATCTTTAAAGGTATTTTTGTCTTTCGATCTAGAGTGAGAGAAACTTGTGTTTTTGAAGGGTATATTAGTAATAAGGCTTCATTAGTACATGGGAGCAAAAGAGAGAAGGTATCTACTTCCCCCCTCAATCTATGTATTACTCTTAGTGATGCTAACTAGAGTTGGGTAAAGTATTTGCTACAAAAAAGTTAGAACAATGTTGTTGTTGTTGTTGTTATGGACTATGGCTCCAATCCTTCAAAGTACTAGAGCTAGTCACAAATTTTCAGTTTAAAAGGTTTGGGTTGGGGGTTGTTTTGTTTTGTTTTGCTTGCGGAAAAATGGCTATCTGGTTGGGGAGATGCCTGTTTTTTATTAATTCAGGTTTTTGTTGAAAAAATCTCAGCTGATTGGGGGGAGGCGGGGGGAATTCAGTAAAACCTAAAATGTTTGGATGGTGGCTATAATGTTTCAGTTTTCAGTTGCCAAAAACAAACAAACTTTTTTTAAAAAAAAATTCAGTTTTCAAATTTCCATTTTTTTAAATAAAATCCTCAAAAAAATTAAAAAACTTTTGATGAAAATGAAAAAAAATAGTTTTCATCTACACTTCTGGTAGTGGGGAAAAAATCCATTTAAAATGCTTAAAGCTAAACACATGGGTAAACCTTGATAGCATTGGGGCCTGGATTGTGAACCCCTTCCCTGTCTTGTTGAGAAGTTACTTATACAAGTCATGCCATTGGAGTCAGTGGGACTCTTTGCATGAGAAAGTGTTTGCCAATGCAAGCAAGGAGTTGACAATCTGGCTTTAACAGTAGTAATAGACCACAAAGTTTTAAAATATATTTTAATCCAGCTCTTGATTTTAATTCTTTATTTTGTTTATTTATTGAATTGATAGTCATTTATCTAGCTGATATATCCACTGACTTATTGGTCTGTGCTTTTATTTTAAAGGATATCAGAGATCAGGTATCCAAGAATAGCCAACAGCAGCGCTTACGCATGTCATTTGAACTAATGAATTTCTCCATTAATCTTTATATTTTAGATGGCAGCTTTGGCACTTTTATTTATTTCATGTAGGGACTGAAACGCAGAGCTCCTGTGAGCCTGATCTGACAATCTTTAACACAAAGGCAGAACTCCTGTTGTTAGACAACTGGACTTAATGATCACAGCAAGTCAGATTGAAATTTTATTGGTGTGCTTCTGTGTGACTGTGACAGAGCTGACACTAAATCAGATTCAGTTAGCAAGGGCTCATTAATGAGTTCTACTGCTTTGCAAGGTAGAAAGGACAAAGCATTTTGTAATCTCCACACTGCAGATTAGTTGCTATCTGTGTTAACAGAGCAATAGTTTAGGGAACAGTTTTCTCCCTAGATTAATGTTAAAGAATGCTTTGCTAATGAATCCCTGAATAAATGTGTTGTGTGTGTTATTGGAGAAGGGGGTGTCAGGAGAGAAAATGCAAGAAAATGTCCTCAAGTGCTCTTGAAGTGATTTATAAAACCATTCTGAAGCTTGGAGAGCAGTGGAAACTGCATCTGTCGATGACAACATGGCTGAACAGAGTATCAAAGCTGCCAAGGGAAATGCATTCTATTGTCTACTCAGCATATCACTAAAGCTAAGGACTGTGCCTGTCATGCATCTCTGCTGGGTATCACATTCCAGGAACACATGGGAAGTAACACACTATGTGCTCAATCCTGCAGGGTGCTGAGTAATCTGGCCCTGATCCAGCAAAGCACTTAAGCACACGCATAACAGTAAGAATATGTGTAGTGCCATTGAAGCCTCTGGGACTATGCTAGAATGTTCACCGCCACTGAGCTCTAGCAAAGTAGTAGTTAAGCAAATAGGCCACTATACAACTACCAGAGGGAGATGAAAAGGATGCAAGTTCTAGATTACAGGATTGTTGTGAGTCATAGCCTGCTCTTAGCTTTTCTTATTTACTGTTCATCTAGTAGACTCATTAATACACTCTAGGTTTTGGAAAAGAAATGCCAAAAAAAAATCTATGTTGTTATTCACAAACACAATTCCCTATTGAAATTAGAGAATAATAACAATAATAACTTTCCCTTAAGATCTACAAACCAGCCCAATTATTTTACAAGGTATTTGTGTTCCCTTCAAACACTATAGGAATATTATTACAGAAAATAATACAACTATTAATATTATTACCACACTTTAATACTACACTGAATTTTAAAAAGTAGTTAAATTTCTGGTGTATACTACATCTCTACGTATTATGTGTTAGGTGTTGTATTTAAAAGGCCCCTCCTGCTAAGCCCAGGTAGTGTGACAGAGGAAATTGCATTATTCAAATACAGAAAAGACAGGCACTAGATCTGGGGGTGGTGCTGGGGGAGTAGATGGGGATGTCGAAGCTTGTGGAGAGATTGAGACTGGTGGCGGGAGGGGAGAGGAAAACTAAGACTGAGTTGGGGTGAGAGGGTGTGAATGTTCTCAGGGTACCCAGGAGTGAGAGTAATTTTATTACCCCCTTGTCCTGAGAGGGAGAATTGCTTGTGCTTAACTGGGTATCCACTTCCTGACACCTCCAGTCTGCCAGCCACCCAAACAATCTTCTCTAGCCTGTGCCAGCCCTCCCTTTTTGCCTTGCAGGTTAACAATAGGTGTACCCCACTCCCAAAACCCCTTTGAAGTATTCCCCTTTAGTCTGCAGCTCCTTATCCACTGAACACTCACAGGAATACCAGGTTTGTGGTCCCCCCCAGGGAACAATGTACCAGCTTGAATGATTCAACACAGGACAAGCTCCTTGTATGATACCATGGCACTGAGATATATTTATAGTGAAAACAACAATGTGTTTATAATGAAAGGTTCATGGTTCAGGAGATAATGAGAAAAGATAATGGAAACAAAGGGGTTACATATAAAACAAAATCACACCATGATTTCTAGAAATTAAGTTTCACTTAGGCTAAACTTCTGTCTTTTTCAATGTTTCCAACCGGGGCAGGTTGTGATCCCATTTTCATGAATGTAATCATACTGTCTAGTTACTTCCTAGATGCAGGATAAAGGAGTGTCTCCTTGCCTTCCTCTTATATTCCCCAAAGTTCATTGTCAGTATCTCAGATTCAGAGATAACTCCCTGTAGCTTATTCTCTGGCGTGCAGCCTCCCTGATGATTTCACATCTCCTCTCCCCCTTCCGACCTCCCCCACCCCCCATGACTTTGTATGTAAATGACTCTCTGGTGTGTTAATTTACAATGCTTAATTTACATGTCAAAGGGACAGGTGAATAAACAACTGTTGTGTGACAGAAAACCACTGTGCCTTGATACAGACTTTAGGAGCATATTTTCAGCACAAGTACATAACTCCTTACAGAGTACCTGTATGTACATTTCACAGCGATATTAAAGGGAGACCTTGGCTTTCATTTAAGACCTTGCTTAAATGTACAGGATCAGGATATTCTTGTAATGCCCTTGCCAGCTGGCATTGAGGAGTTCTTAGGGTCACAAGGGGAAACTGGGACTGGGAGTCTGTCCACCAGATCGCACTCCCCTCCAGAGCCTGGAACAGAACCCAAAGATTCCATAATCTCACCATTCCCCTGCTGTCAGCAAATACACCTCTACCCCGATATAACGCTGTCCTCGGGAGTCAAAAAAATCTTACCGCATTATAGGTGAAACCGCGTTATATCGAACTTGCTTTGATCTGCTGGAGTGCGCAGCCCCCTTGCCCCCCCCCCCAGCACTGCTTTACCACGTTATATCCGAATTTGTGTTATATCGGGTTGCGTTATATCGGGGTAGAGGTGTATCTGTAAACCCCACTGACAAAGTATCGCATTCCATCTAGTGCTGGTCTACATAAAGGATAACAACTACAGCTGTGTGGAGAACAACCATTCAATTTCCTGTAGGATTTAGGAATTTCAAAATTTGGTTCAATTACAGTTTAGAAATGTTTGGTTTGCATTCCAAATTCTCTATGAAACAGAATCCAGAAAAAAAAATGAAAAATCAAAAGTTTGTTTTGATCATTTCAAAACAATATTCTGCCTAATGGACTGAAGTGGGAGTTGGGAGCCTGGAAGCCCTGAGCACACTGGCTGAACTGGTAGTCTCAGAGCTTGGGAACCAATGCACCCAGGGTTTCCAGGCTCCCAGCTTCCCGACAGTCTGCCAGACAGGCTGCCAAAGAACTGGGTGAGCAAGTTTAATGCTGTGCTGGAGAATTTGATTCTATGTCTGCCTCAGCCAAAGAGTTCCTATGTGATGCTAGTCAAGTCACGTAAACCAAACTTTTTACAGGTGGTCACTAATTGTGTGTTCCTCATTTTCTTGGTACCTGATGTGAAACTATAGGGTCTGATTTGCAGAAATGCTGAGCATTCACAGCTGCAGTTGAAGTCAATGGGAGCTGTGCTTTGAGACCATAACGTGATATACAATGCTAAGTATTCTGAAAAATCAGGTCCTAGTTATTTCAAATTGGATAGCCAGAATTACTTGATACTTTTACCTTAATTTCTCTGTGGTTCAGTTCCGCATCTGTAAAGTAGGGATTATAATACCCCCTGCCCCCAAATCTCACTGGGACTTTGTGAAAATAAATTCATTCGTGTTTGAAATTAACAATTCTGTCTTCGGAGCAAAGTTTCAATAGTGTGCAGTAAATAAGGCCTAGGGCTGCACATTGAACAATGAGGAGAAACAAAATATTGAATAATTGACTCATTAATTGAGCACCATCCATTCTGTGCACTGACTGAAGCTGGGTCCTGTGCAAACTTAGGCCTGGTCTACACTAGGCTTTTATGTCGAATTTAGCGCCGTTATATCGAATTAACCCTGCACCCGTCCACACCAGGAAGCCATTTAGTTCGACATAGAGCTCTCTTTAAATCGATTTCTGTAATCCTCCCCAACGAGAGGAGTAGCGCTAAATTCAACATGGCCATGTCGAATTAGGCTAGGTGTGGATGGAAATCGACGCTAATAGCTCCGGGAGCTATCCCACAGTGCACCACTCTGTTGACGCTCTGGACAGCAGTCCGAGCTCGGATGCTCTGACCAGCCACTCCCCCGGGAAAATTTGAATTCCTTTTCCTGTCTGGGCAGTTTGAATCGCAGTTTCTGTTTGGACACCGTGGTGAGCTCAGCAGCAGTGGCAACGATGCAGAGCTCTCCAGCAGAGATGGCCGTGCAATCCAATAGAAAGAGGGCCCCAGCATGGACGGATCAGGAAGTCTTGGATCTCATCGCAGTGTGGGGCGATGAGTCCGTGCTTTCCGAGCTGCGCTCCAAAAGACGGAATGCAAAGATCTATGAGAAGATCTCTAAAGCCATGGCAGAGAGAGGCTACAGCCGGGATGCAACGCAGTGCCGCGTGAAAATCAAGGAGCTGAGACAAGGCTACCAGAAGACCAAAGAGGCAAACGGACGCTCTGGATCCCAGCCCCACACATCCCGTTTCTACGAGGCACTGCATTCCATCCTAGGTGCGGCCGCCACCACCACCCCACCCCTGACCGTGGACTCTGAGGATGGGATACTGTCCGCGGCCGGTTCCTCAGCGGACGGGGAAGAGGAGGAAGGAGATGAGGAGGACGAGGCAGTAGACAGCGCTTACAACGCTGATTTGCCCGACAGCCAGGAGCTCTTCATCACCCTGACAGAGATCCCCTACCAACCCTCCCCAGCCGTTACCCCAGACACAGATTCAGGGGACGGATCAAGCAGTAAGTGTTTTAAATATCTAAACATTTATTTACAACATAACTGGCGTATTTAAAATATTAACATTAGCTAAAGTGCTTTAAAACATGTAAACATTTATTTGCAACAAAACAGGAAGATTGAAAATATGAACAGTGGGTAAAGTGCTTCAAAACATGTAAACAGTAAAGTCAAACAAAAGGGGAATCAGTGCAAAGTGTATCATGATTTGTCTTTTTTTGGGCGCCTCAATATATAGTCCGAACCATTTTCAAAAAATTGCACAATGTCCGCTTCATGATTATAGTGCCCAAAACCCTGCAGTCATTTGTCCCTCCAAGGGCACCTAAGCCAGGAACTGGTCAATGTAACCGGGGATAGAGGCGAGATCCTCCGGGGAGAACTCCTCATACACCTCCTGCAGGTGTTTTTCCAGCCTCATCAGCAGGTTCCTGGGCAGGGAGAGCTTATTAGGCCCCCCGTGGTAGGACACATTTCCCTGCCACAACGCCAGCAGGTACTCCGGGATCATGGCCTTGCACAGCAGTGCAGCAAATGGCCCCGGTTTCTGCAGGCTGTCCCGGAGCATCTTCTCCTTCTGGCTCTCGGAGACCTTCAGGAGGGTGATGTCTGGCATGACTCCCTGCTGTGAATTAGGTAGGGGAAAGTTAGTATTGGGACTGCTTGCCCGTCCCTTTATAGAACTGCAACCGCCGGTTTACAGCCACGCGGTTTACAGCCGCGAGGGGGTGGGACAGGGGCAGAGTTCATGCTTGCAGGATTGCTGCCAGCAGAGACTCGCATTGCTTTCTATTTGAAAGGAGGCCAGTGCCACTCTTAAAGTTTTAAGCGGCCACAAGTCTACGACTTACCATGTTTGCCAGCTAGACAAAGTCCGGTGTCCAGCCCTGCTCCTCAGCTCGCCACAGCAAGACCGCAGGCACTGTAGGCGAGGGCCGAAAATTCGACCTTGTCCTCAGTGCGCGTGTGATAGGTGCTCTGCATGGTCTTGTTCACAGAGAAAGACTATGTTCTCTGTTCACAGATACATTGCTCTGTCTCAGGAATTCACTCCCTTTTTCCAATTCCCACAGCCACATCTGCCCAGAGGCTAGCGCACATTAGGAGGAGGAAGAAGAGGACACGGGAAGACATGTTTGCTGAACTAATGGGATGCTCCCGAGCACAGGCAGCCCAGCAGACACAGTGGAGGGAGAACTTGTCCCAAATGCACCGGGCAAACATTGAACGGGAGGAGAGGTGGCGACAGGAGGACAGGCAGGCTACTCAAACGCTGCTTGGACTAATGAGGGAGCAAACGGACACGCTCCGCCGCCTTGTGGATGTTCTGCAGGACCGGAGGCAGGAGGAGAGAGCCCCGCTGCAGTCTCTCTGTAACTGCCCTGCCCCGCCACCAAGTCCCATACCCCCCTCACCCAAAGTCCAAACACGGAGGGGTGGAAGGGGCCGTGAAAAATTTCACTCCACCCCTGCGGACTGCTCTACCACTAGAAGGCTCTCATTCCCCAAAATTTGAAAAGTCCTTTCCTACCCGCCTCACACAAGACCCCGTCCAAGTTTCACCCCCCCGTTCCATGTGCGGTTGTTAATAAAGAATACGTTTCTGTTCATTTCTGTTTCCATCATCTTCTTTTGGAGGGGAGTCTGTCTGAAGGGGGGGGGAAGGGGCTTGGTCATTGGACAGGACAGTCACCTTTAGCAGGGGGCAGGTGCAGCAGCAGGGCACATATACAGTGCAGTGACTAGTTATCCTGGTCAGTCTGGGAGGTGGTTTTCATGTTTTGTGTGGTGGGGGCGGTGGTGTTGCTCTGTGACTTGGTGGCGGGGGAGGGCAGTTACAGATCTTATGCAGCGGTCCTTACCCTGCATCACAGAGCCGCGCAGCAGGGGATCTGTAACCCTCCTCCCCCTGCAAGACAGTCACATAGCCGACACATACACGCAGTCCCGGCCAGGAGGGCTGGCAGGCTCCGTTGAAACAACCAGTCCACCACCGCGGAGCCTGTCATTCCTGGAGTTTAGAGGCATCATTTGCATCACAACCCTAAACCCGCCCCCCGCCACAGTCTGCGTCCCAGGTTTAAAACATTCCCGCGAAAACAGTAATAAAGACAACGGTGTCCATTAACAAAACAGAACAGACTTTATTTTTTGGGAAGGGGGTGAAGGGGGTATGTAAGTGGAGAGGATAGTCGACGGCAACTGGGTAAAGAAAGGGGGGCAAGTTCTGCCTCTGTGTCCACAAACTTAAAAGTCACTGGGTACCCTGCTCAGCCTTGAAACTGGCTTTCAAAGCCTCCCGGATGCACAGCGCGTCCCGCTGGGCTCTTCTAATCGCCCGGCTGTCTGGCTGGGCGTAATCAGCAGCCAGGCTATTTGCCTCAACCTCCCACCCCGCCATAAAGGTCTCCCCCTTGCTCTCACAGAGATTGTGGAGCACACAGCAAGCTGCAATAACGATGGGGATATTGGTTTCGCTGAGATCACAGCGAGTGAGTAAGCTTCTCCATCTCCCCTTGAGACGGCCAAAAGCACACTCCACCACCATTCTGCACTTGCTCAGCCGGTAGTTAAACAGTTCTTTTTCTGTGTCCAGGGCGCCAGTATAGGGCTTCATGAGCCAGGGCATTAGCGGGTAGGCTGGGTCCCCGAGGATGACTGTAGGCATCTCCACATCCCCAAGAGTTATTTTGTGGTCTGGGAAGTAAATACCTTCCTGCAGCCGTCTAAACAGACCAGAGTTCCTGAACACGCGAGCGTCATGAACCTTGCCCGGCCATCCGACATAGATGTTTGTAAACCGTCCCCGATGGTCCACCAGTGCTTGCAGCACCATTGAAAAGTAGCCCTTTCTATTGATGTACTGGCTGGCCTGGTGGCCCGGTCCCAGGATAGGGATGTGAGTCCCATCTATAGCCCCACCGCAGTTTGGGAATCCCATCGCAGCGAAGCCATCTATGATGGCCTGCGCGTTTCCCAGGGTCACTACCTTTGACAGCAGTACCTTGACGATTGCCTTGGCTACTTGCATGACAACAACCCCCACGGTAGATTTGCCCACGCCAAAGTGGTTCGCGACTGACCGGTAGCTGTCCGGCGTTGCAAGCTTCCAGAGGGCTATGGCCACTCGCTTCTGGACAGTCAGGGCTGCTCGCATGCGGGTGTCCTTGCGCTTCAGGGCAGGGGACAGCAAGTCACAAAGTTCCAGGAAAGTGCCCTTCCGCATGCGAAAGTTTCGCAGCCACTGGGATTCATCACAGACCTGAAGCACTATGCGGTCCCACCAGTCCGTGCTTGTTTCCCGGGCCCAGAATCGCCGTTCAACAAAATCCACATGCCCCATTGCCACCGTGATGTCCTGGGCACTGGGGCTCGTGGTTTCTGACAGCTCTGTGCTACTCTCCGACTTCAGGCCCTCACAGCGGTGCCGTAGCCTCCTCGCCTGATTACTCTGCATCTGCCTCAGGGTAAGGTGTATGATAAGGTGCGAGGCGTTGAGAACGGCCACAACTGCAGCGATGGTCGCAGCGGGATCCATGATCGCAGTGCTGTGGCGTCCGCGCTGTCACTGATCAAAAAGTGCGCGAACTGATTTCCCGCCGGCGCTTTCAGGGAGGGAGGCAGGGCGGTAGTGACTGACGGATGACGACAGTTACCCAAAAGCACCCTCGCCACATTTTTTTACCCAGAAGGCATTGGGGGCTCGACCCAGAATTCCAATGGGCAGCGGGGACTGCGGGAACTGTGGGATAGCTGCCCACAGTGCACTGCTTCCAATGTCGACGCTTTCCCTGGTACTGTGGACTGACAAAGTCGAATTACTGTCCTTAGTGTAGACACACACGTTCGACTTTCTAATATCGATTGCACATATTCGATTTAACTAAAATCGAACTACTCTCGTAGTGTAGACATACCCTTAGTATCTGACCATATAATTACAGATTGTCTCCTAGAGCATAACCACAAGGAGTACAAATTAAGGTTACACAGGCATCCTTAATTCTGGCATTTCCTAATTTTTGAGTGCTTGATTTTGCAACCACAATAATGCTCTTTTAATATGATGGGAGAGGATTGTGTGTAATGTACATACTATATATAAACGTCCAAAATCATGAGTAGCATTCCATCAGACTATCATGGGATAGGCATGGTCCAAATATCATTCAATCATGCATTTTTTGCTCCTATCAATAAATCAGATAATATTCTACATTTTCATGTGATTTTTGATTGCATTCGTGTCTGATGATTGTAGCAGAGAGAAAGTATGGTCTGGTAAAGCAAGTGTGAGTCTAGGATCCAGGAACTTCAGAGCCCTAATCCTAACTCTGCCATTAAATTGGTGTATGCAAATCACCTCATCAGACTCTGATCTCAGT
Organism: Terrapene triunguis; assembly: GCF_002925995.2. NCBI lineage: Eukaryota > Metazoa > Chordata > Testudines > Emydidae > Terrapene > Terrapene triunguis. The sequence goes on along the minus strand of NW_020664464.1, from coordinate 11,141,433 downwards.
TACACTGGTGTAAATCTGGAATAATTCAATCAAATCCAGTGGAGTTACACTAGAAGTGACAGCAACTTATCAGAATCTGGCCCTTTAAATGCAACATCAGACCTAAGTTTTTATTGTTTTTTATTATTCTATTTTGAATATGGCGTGTTCATTGTCCTCTCTTACATAAAGCGTATGTAATTCTTTGTAAACTTGAGCCTTTATTTATACATGAACTTTCCCATTGCATCCAACTGGTGATACAAAAAACATGTTTTTTCCGTTGAGAGAGAATTTCAATGATATAATGTTATATTAGATAGACTTAGTATTAGTAAGGAGATTCTTCTAGGTGACTAAATGGAATCATGTAATGGAAGCAGTTTGTTCTTTGATCATAATGTTCTATCATCATTTTCCATATTCTTTTAGAATCTGATACAGTACATTTTATTTTTATTTGGGGTTTACCTTGGTGCTGTCCTTAGGCTTTATGGTACATTATGCAAAAGGCTTTTGTTCTTTATAATACTTTGTTTATATATAAAGTAGTGCCTTTCAGCCAAAGAAGTCAGAGCACGTTACAAACACAAGTAAAACTTGAGAATGCTTTTGAAACACTTCCTCATTGTGACCATTCCCCTTTGGAAGTCATTTAGCTTTAACATTAATCCAGACTCCAAAATGGAGCTTTAAATTGATAACTTCACTGTTAAATATATTGGGGTCTTAAGCTGTTCATTTTACTTATGTGAGCTATTCCTCAGTGGAAGAAATACTGCATTTTAAACTGTATTTTTTGGTAAGATCAATAAATGTTCTGATATGAAAATACTGTGGACTAGGTGGTGGCATTACAATTTACCAGGCAATAGATTTGTTTTATCATGGCTAATATTTAAAATGTGCTACTAATAATATTTTTACTTTTATAGTTCCTTCCAACTAAGGATCTCAAAACATAAAGGGACAAATCCTGCCTCTCAATGTCAATGCCAATCTGTGCCTAAAAACTTTGGTGGGTTGTTCTACTTTGAAGGGAGATGGGGAGGATGTGGGGAACCTACGCAAGAGGGCAGGACAAGTTGGGTACAAAAAGGTGTGTTTTGTGGAATTTCCTCTACAGTAGTATGGAGGAATGCTTTGGGGATGGGCTAGGGGTGTGCACAGTGGATCTGTAAGTACCCCCAATCCACCAGTAAAGTAGGGAGGGATCACAGCTAACATGGAAGCTAACTGTAGCATTAAGGCTCAAGTACAGCCATGGAGCAATTTTGTGTTGTTCCGGGGTTTGGAATGCAGAATTCCATTCCCCCATGCAACACCTGTGCTTAACCCTTTGGGTCAGTCTTGATCCAGAGGAGGGGATTGGGCTCCAGTTAACTGAGCTACACAGCACCCTATGTAATAAACTATATATTTAAATGATATGTAAACTAGTACATAGAAGTACTAATACATTCTCAGAAGTGTCCATCAGATGTATTTTTCACTTTAGCTGACATCAGTGAGAGCTACAGGGACTTTGCAGCTCTGCAAGTCAGGTCCTCAATTTCTCATAATGGATACACCCCAAATTAGTGGACACTTTTGAAAATGTTGGCCTCATTGGCTGTGAGTTGTTGGTAGAGCAAAGAGTAGACTCACGGAGTATCCCAGACCTCGTTGTATAACCATTAGACTGCCCATCTCCCCTAAGAAAGGAAGGGGGTAGCTAAAATGCCTTATCAGTATAACTCAAACACTTTGCGTTATACCAGCATCATTGGGCTCAGATTGTAAAGACTGGCTAGAGCTACAGCAAGTGGAAAAGCCATCAGTAGGCACCTTCCTTGTAGACTTTGTCGTGTGAGTGACTCAACTGGTTGGGCAGAGCAGAATGTGATTATAATTCAGTGACAGGTTTGCCCCATTTGCCTACTAGTGCAGGAATTGCTGAACCCACCCATTTTGTAAGCATGGAGTGAAATTATTTTTGCAGGAGTTATTAAAATTTATCTCCAGTAAAAGGCTAAGTGTACAAATGCTAAGAAATAATCAAGCTAACATTCACGATTCACTCTACCTTTTAAATTACACAATGGTGCTGAGAGGGTTGATTAGTTGGTTCAGTTATTTTGGTTTTATTTTTTTTAATTCTCCAGTATAAGTGCACGGGGCCGGCGCAACCCATTAGGCGACCTAGGTGGTCACCTAGGGCGCTAACATTTGGGGGGCGGCGACCGCGGCGGCCGGATCTTCGGCCACCCCGGTCCTCGGCGGTATTTCGGGGGCGGGACCTTCTGCTGCCTAGGGTGGCAAAAAAGCTGGCGGCGCTCCTGTAAGTGCAACACAAAGAAATGACACTTTTAACCTGAGTCGACTAGGCATTTTAGTGACCAGGGTAAGCAAGCAAGAAAACCTCTGTGCTAAATGGAAAGCTGAAATCAGGGGGGAGGGGGAGTACATGACCCTGTGTGTCCCCCCCCCAAAACCTCCCCATTTTTCCACCCCATGGCTTTGTGCCCTGGGCAGCTGCCTCTCTTGCCCTGCCTTGATTATGGCCCTGCGTAACCTCTTTAGTTTAACTTGCAAGGTTACTGAATAGTTCTTAAACCTTTTTATTAAAATAGGGAAAGCATAAACTTTCTTATGCATTCCACATTATAAGGTTTATACAAATGAATGCTGCATGACTCAGTGGTTTTTCTGATCCATGTAGGTGTGAATCTTTTCACTGCAAGAGATAGTATACCGAAGCGGGGTTTTAAAGGGATGCTCTGCTGGACTTATTTTCAGGTTTTATATTTGAATTTTTATTTTCTGTTGTTTTTAATATCTCTAGGAAGCTTGAATACACTGTATCATGTATTTCTCTACCTTTTAGTCCTTTTCTTTTTGGAGAAATACTCATTGTTTTTTGTGGAACACAAGGCAACATGGCTTTTTGTTTGTTTAGACCTTTGCCCGCAGAGTTGTCATTGATTAGGTATACGATTATGTCAGCACTGTTATGTGGTTGGGTTTGTAAGTTCTTAATTAATTTGATTTGACTGACTGGGCTTCCAGTATCAGAATAACGAGATTGTGGAGTCACATAACTGTAGATTTTTTTTTCATATTTCTCATATTTCTTGGCAGTGACACGTTAGATTAGTAAAGTACATAAATAGGACTAGATGGTGCATATGAAATCTGCCCTGTGTAAGAGCAACACATACCTCTGCCACCTCAGGGCACTGCAGTCTGAGAGAGGTGCAATTTCTTCCCTTCCATCACCTCTTCCTGCCCCCCACTCATTCCAATGCGTTATATGATCTGTGTAGGGTGACAAGATGTCCCAATTTTATAGGGACAGTCCCGATATTTGTGGCTTTCTCTTATATAGAGGCCTATTATCCCTCACCCCCTGTCCCGATTTTTCACACTTGCTGTGTGGTCACCCTAGATCTGCCGCTTGTTTATGCCAATAGCACATTACTCCTCCCCACCTGCACACTGTCTCAGCTGCACCAGCCAGAGCATTGGTAAGAAGAGGAAGGCTGAGCCAAGACTTCCCCCTTCCTCTATCCCTCTATGCCCACTTGCTCAGTTCATGAGGGGGACAAGGATATCTTACTCCGCATTAATCCTCTGTGTGGCCACGTAGATCAGGCTATGTTTTGGCCCTGTGAATCCAGAGAATCTTCTTTACTACCAGATCTATATTACTTGACTGTATCATGTTAATGATTCAGAGATATTTTGCTATGAAATAAATGTGAAGAATGCTAATGTCATAAAGGGCTATTTTAAAAAGGCCACCTTTTCTAGTGCAAATGCTAGAATTGAGTTGTCCGCCTACCTGCTTACACTTCCAAAACTGCAGTCCAAGTTGAGGTCCCTCTAGAAATGTACCCCAATTAGTTAAAATATGTTATGTCAGATGATTGTTTTGTAGAGAGATACGTCATCCTCATTCTGGCCTGATTTTGACATTGCATCTCATTTTCATCTCACGTCAGTACTTTACCAGTTAGCCCCAGTGATTTTACTAGTGTGGCTCCTAATTTACAGCCGCGTGAGATCAGAATCAGGCCTACTTGTTGGATTTTTATTTTTTCCATTCATTTACTCTGAAGGTGCATGCAAATCAGGTAACTGCATATGCAAAAAGATGGTTTTGCAGGCAAATAGTCATGCACACACAATTAGCAAATTTGCATATGCAGGCACAATGATTTTACATGCAAATTAGATGTGCAGTTGCATATGTATTTTTACATCTGCATAATTTGTAAATTTGGGCTGTTTGAGGAAGATTTTCCAAGGTGCAAAGGGGAGTTAAGCACCCAACTCCCATTAAAGTCAATGAAAATTGGACACCTAACTGCTTTCTTTACCTTTGAAACTCTCGCCCATTCTGTCTATGAATTTGAGTAGAAGGTCAGAGCTTGATGAAGTTTTAGATGTAAGAAGTTTCTTTATTTCCTATTTTATTCATTATGTTCACCTATCCCAACGTGGTACCTAACTAGTTACAAAGAATAACAATGTGGATCTGTGAATGCTACAGGTCGTATGCTGCTATTTCCTTTTTAACATTTAGACTCATCGACTTTAATGCCAGAAAAGATCATCAGGATCATCTAGTCTGATCTCCTGCACATTACAGACCACAGAACCTCACCCACACACTCCTGTAGTAGACCCATAACTTCTGGCTGAGCTACTGACGTCCTCAAATCATGATTTAAAAACTTCAGGTTACAGAGAATGCCCCATTTACTCTAGTTTAAACCAGCAAGTGACCAGTGCCCCATGCTGCAGAAGAAGGCAAACACCCCATCCCCCGCACCTCCAGGGTTTAATTGTGAGATTATTAGTAGCATTTCTGTGTAAGTATAGGATACTATTATTTTTTGTCCTTATTTCATAAGCAAGCAAGTAGAGCATGGGCTAACTTTGAGAAATACAACTGAGAGCTCTATAAAGTACTTGTAATGTTGAAATGCTTATACATAGGAATTGAGAGGTATAGCAGAAAAAGCACTGTTCCATCTTTCACTGCTGGGACCAGTGTTCAAGGGTGGATAGATTTCCTAAGAAATAAAAGGAACCGATCTCAGCTGGATGCCTAGCAAATTGGAGTCCACTGCAAACCACCACACATGCCTGAGCACTTAACTGTCTGCTGAGGGGAAGCCCAGGACTGTAATGAACTATTCCTTACCCTGAAAACAGAGGATCGTCCAATTCAGAGGTCACTAGGAAAAGAAGAGGGCTTTGATTTCCATTGCTGTTACTAATATTCATAGGCAAAAGTATACAAAATTAAACAGATTGCCACTCTCTTAAAATGGCACCATTTACAAAGCTGCCCCTCGTGTGTACTCAGTTGTCATATCTTCTCTTTTTAGTGAAGAACATTTCTGCACTGATTTTTACTCCTGCTAGTCAGGAAGAACCAACATAGCTAAGAGACAGTGACTTAGATTCAGTAGAATTGTCTACAAAGTTCTAACCATGTTCAACCATATTTGATGGGCATTGATTAAAAAGTGGAAATGATGTCACATATATTGTCAAGCCACTTATGTTTGTATTTGTCTTCTGGAAAACTCTACCTCAGGTCAAGAGCCCATTATCACTACCAGGATGGACCAAAGCAAGACATTTCAGAGCAAAGTCAAGAGACTAAAAGGACTGAGCCCAGGCCAGGTAGTTAAACTGGGGTTTTACCTGTAAATTGACTATATAAATATGACACCTTCTTGCTCAGTAGAACCATGCATTATGTCACTTACATCTGTAAAAGGCAATGGAGTGCCATAGATCTAACTGAGGTGTAGTTTTAGAACCATTATTACAGGTGATCATATGTGAGAAGAAAAGAACCCAACTCAACCAAGTGACCTCAGGTTGAGTTTGCAAGGCTAACAGTGAGAAAAACCTCCTTTTTCCTTGTAGACTGAGCACATTTGACATGGAATTCCTTGAGTGAGACTGTAACCATGAAGCCTCACTATGCTATTTTTAGAGAGGCACTTCTCAGAGTACAATTGCACTTCAGTGAAGTTTGTATGTTGTATGTTGACACTGGCAAGAGCAGCCAATATTGTTAAAACCATTTGCCCAGAAAGGATTAGGGTTGACCTCTCTCTCTCTCTATATATATATCTCAGTATCATTGGATTACCCCTTAGTAAAGGAGAGAATACATAGTCGTATTTATACATTACTTCATATTACAGTATATTAACAGTATGGAATAATGATAACACTTCACTCATATACTGATTTACACATTCAAAGTTTTGCACAATCTTAACAAATTAAGCCAATTAGTTCATACACAGAGACTAATTTAACTAATTAAAGTTTCCATCTATAGTGAAAGATGCTACTTACTGGACCCCATTTAAAAACAATGGCATAAGAAAACATTCTGGAGGTACTTTGTAGAGTTGGACAAATTTAAATTGTTAATTTACCATTAGTATTATTACTGCTTTGTTACACCTATCAGACTACAAGAACTTAAGCCAATACCAGTGAAGAGCCAGGAAGAAGGTGATCATTTACAGTATGAAAGAAACAAAGTCCTATTTTGTTTTTATCAGATTTTAGCCCTCTTACTCAGAGCAGAAGTAGGGACTTTTCTGTTACCAAATAGAATCTGACCGACACCGAGAACAATAGCTTTGCTATTTCCTTTATATTTAAGGTGTGAATTTGAAGACAATATTCACATCTTCTGAGGCTGGAATGATTGTTTGCACTGGATGAAACGGTGAGAAGAGAAAATCATTCAGAAGACAGGAGTAACATTTTCCTCATAGATGAGTAATTGATCTCAGTGAGAGTTATGTACATGTCAGAAGAACAGAATACTACAGACAGATCTGCCACACAGAACAGAGAATTTTGCCAATGAGTAGGGAGGGTAAAGCTGGGGCTTCTCTTTCTCCCTACCCTTTCCCAATCCCTCCCAGCCTATTGGCTTTCATGGCTTTTATTTGGAAAGTAGCCCCTGCTTTCTCTCTCATCCCCATGGCCAGATCTGCCACACACAGCCGAGAAGGGCCATAATGGAGAAACTTTAATCCCCTGCACATCTTAATAAAGACCACGGACTCTTTAGCCTTTGGTTTGCATTATTAGCATAAGGAGGCTCTTTTGATAGCTTTGAATCAGTGGGTTGATATTTTTAATGTACCCTTTGGCAGCGTAACAAAAGATGTACTTTTGTGTTCATTTTTTGTTATGCACACAACATATGTTCAATATAGTGTTTTATATTATTCCTCTTCACCTCTCCCCCACAGTGCACAACATGAACACACACACACACACACACATACACACACACAATAGATTGTGTTAAATAAATTCTCTACTACCCCTCAGTGCATTGCACTATCCAGTACTGAGGTACTAAGACATGGTTGGAATGTATCTTTGATCTTTGGTCCTCTGTCTGTTGCTTGTATAGTACAGTTTTGAGAATGCTTCAGCAAGGCTTTGAGAATGTAAAGGTGAAAGCACACTGCACATATTCTGCAGGCATTAAATTGTTGTTGTTTTTCTCTTATCTAAAAGTCAGCAAGAGAAAATGAAAAATGAAATAAAAAATTGTCTGGGATCAATTGGTTCATTGAATTTTCTGAGTTCTTAGATTTCTATTGGGTGCTATTTCTATGAGGTGTATACCTCTGAGAATAGACATAAACATAGTCTTTCAGAAAGTCCTCAAAGTGACTAGCTATTTGCATCTACAGTAGCTCCTCGCTTAACATTGTAGTTATGTTCCTGAAAAATGGGACTTTAAGTGAAACAATATTAAGTGAATCCAATTTCCCCATAAGAATTAATGTAAATAGGGGAGGTTAGGTTCCAGGGAATTTTTTTTCACCAGATAAAGGACTAATTATATATATATATATATATATATATATACACACACACACAGTATAAGTTTTAAACAAACAATTTAATACTGTACACAGCACTGATGATTGTGAAGCTTCGTTGAGATGGTGAAGTCAGAGAGTGGAAGAGGGTGGGATATTTCCCAGGGAATGCCTTACTGCTAAATGATGAACTAGAACTTGGCTGAGCTCTCTCGGGTTAACACATTGTTATTAATATAGCCTCACACTCTATAAGGCAGCACAAATGGAGGGAGGGGAGACAGCATGGCAGACACAGACAGAGACACACACCATGTGTGAGAGAGATGCGCATTGCCCCTTTAAGTACTCTGACCCCACTCTAAGTACATTGCTTTTTTAAGTAGATCAGCAAGTTGAAACAGCAGCTGGTGCTAGCAAGCTCCCTCTGTCCTGAGCCCTGTCGTGATACCAAGAGGTAGGCCCAGAAATCCAGTGCTTCTCTACTCCCAAGGATAAGAGGAGAGCTCTTGTTCCCAGCCACAGAATGGTGTCCTAATTTGTTTTTGTTACGCATTGGAACAAACCCCAAACCTTCCAAAGGTTTTCATGAAACGGAATTGTGTCAAAACATCCATTTTCAGATCAAAAAGGTCATGGGGCTCTCTTTCAAGTCCACCCTGGACTTGAGAAACCATCCCATCAGCCACATAGCCACATTAATTTATAACCCAGATTTTACCCAATAATCATGCTAATGCCAATCCTTTAGTGACTAAAACTAAAGGTTTATTAATAAAAGAAAAGAGTTAATAATGGAAGAGCTATCTGGAGAGTTCATTCTTCCTAATGGCTCATCAAGCTTGAATAGTCCATTCACAATGGGTTGGCAAAACTGAATGTAAACAACCTCGTGGGTGTTACCCCACTAACAAATACGTTTAAGAGACAGATACATAGCCAATGCTCATAACTTTGGATAGAGTGATGATACATGGATTTAACCAGGATAATCATACTTGACAGATTGTAACTTTTTCTTTGACACATTACATGATACACTTTGTATAAGTTTTGTTGCAATTGTAGAACAGTGATAGCAACAATGATAAGAATGGTCATTTTCAATCAGACAGCATCACATTGAACAAGGACTGAGTAAAACTCAGTAATGACCTCATGATCTGACCCACAGAATGGTTTCAGTGAAGTACATAGTGAGGTTTAATTCAAATATTTTTACTGTTACTGGGGGAGGAAGGATGGTTCCAGGGACTTGGAAGACTCAAGTTCAGTTCCTTGCTCTGCTACAGACTCCCTGGATGCTCTCGGGCAAGTCACTTAGTCTCTTTGTGCTGTAGTTCCCCAGCTGTGAAATGGGGATGATAGCACTTCCCTACCTTACTGGGGTGCTGTAAGGATAAATACAGTGAAGATTGTGTGGTGCTCAGACACTACAATGATGGGGGCCATATAAGTACCCCCCATAGACAGACACTTTATACATCATCCATCCTTTACATTTCTTTTGCTCTCTTCTTCAATTAGGTTTTCACTGTGCTTAATAATGGCTAGCTCCTCATGCTACCTTTACTCATGTTGAGTAGCACCTTACTCCACAAAGGTCCCACTAGCTTCAGTGGACAATTCAAGATGAACATTGGTATCGGAATCTATCCCTTAGGGAAAATAAGTAATGTTCACCACATATCTTTGTGCATTAAAGAAAAACTATTGTAATAAACCAGATGACACTGTCATAGGACAATCAACTGGACTAATGCTATCACTGCAGAAAAAGATGTTGGAAACTATAATCATCATTCTGTTTATATGATGGCTATCCTCCTATTGACTAGCTTTAATATTGTCTCAGATGTTCACTCTTGCGTTTACTATAAAAGTATAGTTTTCTATATCAGTAACACCAGTTACCAGTACTGTCTTAAATAAGAGTATCTCTGTGAATTCACTCATGAAAAATCAAATTTCCACGAGAGTCCAGTGCAGGACAGTTTAAGTCCACTAGTATTGCAGACAGATCACTCTTTGCTTTGAGCAGGGGGTTGGACTAGATGACCTCCTGAGGTCCCTTCCAACCCTGATATTCTATGATTCTTTGAAAACTGCAGCTCATTTTGTCACCCAGTCACCACTATCATTTCTCTTTGCTCCATTGCTATGGCTGGAAGAGATGTCACATCACTGAAACTCTCACACAGCGATCATCCTCACATCCTTCCTTGCCACTGCTCTATGTGGGGCCTTGGTTCTGTTCTTTGTTTTAAAAAAATAGTGAATTAGTTGAAAAGTAGCTATATGTTTGCACACTATGTCTGAGCTTTCAAAGCCATGCTGGGAAATGAGAATGCCAGTTATTATTAATGGGAATGTGGTGTCCAAATCCACTAGACAACTTTGAAAATCTTTATAGACCTATCTTTGCTCCTGGATCATATGATCAAGGTTTAGACTGTGCCTATAACCATGTGTCATATTAATTTCTTTGTTGATTATTTGTCTGCCACATTGTTCTGGCTGTCCAGTTCAGGACTTATTCCCTAGCCATATGCTCTTACCTGAGCATAATTTAGGCAAGCAAAGTAACTGTTTAATGGTAAATCAGGAATAAACAATATTTGAATGAAACTGTAGGCTCCAAACAGTCTAACCAACATGCGTGAGCTGAAAATACTATGTATATTTGCTTTTATTGCTTATATTCCTTTTGGGAGTGCAGTAATCAGAAATTACAATGTAATATTCCTGACTGGTATCTACAGCAGGATTTTGCACTTACGGTTGCAACTTTTTGTGACATGAGACTTGCCTCTTGGTCCAGAGTAAGGCACATCATAAGAGGGCTTTTTAGACTTTCCAAGCCACTCCTCATTCAAAATCCCAAGGCATTACTTGTCTTCTATTTGTACAAACCAAAACTCTGCAGTACTCACTCACCATTGGGACTTTTTGGTATTTTGTATTTCCATTCAGTGTTTCCCATACACAAGTTTCAGAAGCAGTTAAATAAACTAGCCTGTATCTAATTGACACAGGTAATTTATATTGAATGATAGTTGAATTAATTATTAAATGAGGAGTATTGCCCATGTTATATCTGCCAGAGATGATAAATTACATATTAATGGAGATATCCTATCTTCTAGAACTGGAATGGACCTTGGAAGGGTCATTGAGTCCAGCCCCCTGCCTTCACTAGCAGGACCAAGTACTGATTTTGCCCCAGATCCCTAAGTGGCCCCCTCAAGGATTGAACTCACAACCCTGGGTTTAGCAGGCCAATGCTCAAACCACTGAGCTATTCCTCCCCCCACCCCCATGGATGAGTTTTAAGCCATTCATTTGGTTGTGGAGCCAGAAAACCCTAGAGAGTATCGCAGACCTACATTAATGGCTCGGAGCACTGAATTTTGTTCTGGATCTCTGAGTTAGCTGAAAAATGTGTACAGTCACATGTGTGCTGACCACTCCCTACTAACAATGCATTCAGGGAAGTAAGCACATCGACTACGTAGCACTCATGAAATGTGCTCCTGACGCTAATTTCAGAAAATGAATAAGCAAATAACAAGGAGGGTAGATAACAAATTTGGAATGTATATACATATTGGCACATCTATTGTGTTCTGTCTACCTTAAAGCAGACCTGTCATTGCATATCTCCATTTATAATAACATATTAAAATTGCTTTAAAGTAAAACTCTATAAGCAGGAGAGAGAAACTATCCTGTCAGCCTTGCAAAGTATATATCCAGCCTTGCAAAGCATTTATATCTGATCAGCTAGTGTTGGAGTTCTGTTATATTGTCCAAAGTGATACCACAGAAACTTTAACAGGTCCTATAAGGTCGTTTTGCTTAAACTAGATATGGTCCTGAATGCTAACATTTGATTCTGGATCTGAAAGCAGATCTTGAATCCTCCCAGATTTTCAGGGTGTTCCAATCTGGAATTGCAGTTCAACTAAAGAGAGACAGAGAGAAGCCCCCCCCCCCTTTACCAATCAGGGCTGTTTGAATCTGGGGCTTCTCTCTATATCACTAACTTGTAAAAACACCTCTTGTTTAAATAGTTTCCCAAAACAAAAAACAACAAAAAAGTGAATTAAAGGAATGACCGAGAGCAGCCACCAATTGCCAGGATTACCAAAGATGAAAAATTATTTTCTTTTAAATACTATCAGTTGTAACAATAAGGTATGTACAAATAAACATTTTATGAAATAAACCGAGAGACCCCATCTTGATTTTCTGTCCCCAATGCAGATGATATGTGTTAGCAGGACTGGTCACTCCTCTTATTTTTATATGAAAAGTTCAGTTCCGAGATCAAGAAAATCCTTTCCCAGATGCATTGGGATTATGAAAATCCCTTTTTTATGGCAGTTTGGCTCAGAGAAAGCTTCCTATAAGTCCACTGAGGACAGAGGGATAATAGCTTGGGTCTGAGAAACCTTGCCTAGACCTGAGTGTTTCTGGAATAACTATATCAAAATGTTATGGTGCTGTGTTGTGTGTTCTGAGTTTACCAAGTTCTCATTTTTCCTGAAGAAACACTTCACTGCATTTTTCTTGTTCTACTCTGAAAAGTAAGTACTCTGTGTATGTGTGTGTGCACACATGTGTGTATATGTGTCTATATTCTCTCTCTCTCTCTCTCTCTCTCCCCTGATGGATCTTTGCTTCTGATGTATCTTCAGAGTTTATAGCTAATCACTTTAATAACAACAGTAAGTTTTCAATTTTTCATACTCCTGTTAAAGCTGTAGAACCATGACACCTAAGAGAGCATGATCTGGGTTCTGTTCCTCCTTGTGTATCAGCATCAGAATTGATTAATAAATTCCAGTCATTTACACTTATTCAAATACACAATTTGAAGTGAGACTGAACAGGTGTCATTGAGGCCATGACTGGAAGACATTGAGGTTGCATGAGTATAACTGAAGACCTAATTTTTCTTGTAGAGCCTTTATTAACTTAGATGATGGGTCAGAAAGAACCCCACTTTATTCTCAGATTCCAAGTTGAGTTTTCAGGGATTACAATTAGAAAAAGAAAACAAAAAATCTTGTAAAATCTATCTGCTTTGTAAAGAATTAAGAAACAATAAAGATAGAACTCACCATGCAATTTGTAAGTGTTATTTTTCAGAGTGCAAACACACTTTAAGGAGTAATATTGTACTTTCCTTAACCACTCCATATATCCCAAAACAAGCTATGCTGGCATTAACTTTGGAAGACACTGGTTCAGTACAGAATCCTGTTTCTCTCTCTCACACACACATATACACATTCTCTCTCTCTTTTTGTTGTTGTTGTTGTTGCTTTCCTCCTTGTACTTAGGAAGTGTCTTGTCATTCTGAAAGGATCTTTCTTGAAAAATAATGAACAGGAATTTCTGCAAAATACAAATACAAATAAAGGGTTAGTTTGTGGCCAGCACCTGTGCTGCTGAGCTAGGGAACCCGTCCTGTGCAAAGACCGGCCACAATTGAAGTTCTTATGCACACTTAGCACAAGGATGCCCCTTGGCTGGTGCTGCTAGCAGTAGTAGCCACCCTAACTAAATTAGGTAGAGATAAAATGGGACCATAGCCCCTCTCTCTACCATGACCAAAGAAAGAAGGATACAGTGCAGCCCATGAAGGGGTGTAGGAGTGGGTGTGCTCCCCTATCCACCAGGGAGCTCAGAGAGACATTGTGCATTATACCTACTGGAGTAGTCTACTGCTGCATTGCCTCAATGCAGAACACAGTACCTTAAAGGAACAACTGAGCCCAGGTTTTCATGTAGGGGCTACAGGTAATTGTTCTTACAATTCAATAAGAGTAAATCTAAAAGTACATTTGAGTAAGACATTTCTTTTTTTAAAGGATTCAGGGACAAAATCCTCTGCTCTGTGTATCCACACATTTCCTTAAAAGTCCTTCCCTCTTCCAGCCAGTGACCTTCTGCTCTGCGGGTACATCATCATCCTCAAATTCCCTGCTTGCTCTTTCTCTTTTCTGAAGAGATTTCAGATCTCTCTTACCAAGAGCAGCTTAAAATAACAGCCCTCTGACCCCTCCAACCCACTGTTTATTTACAGTAGTAGGACTACTCGCATGTTTAAAGTTGATAGGTGTTTAAGTACTTTGCTGAACTAGGTCCTATATTGCTTTTTAGATGGGTCAAATTGATAGTGTCCTTTTAAAAAATAGACCTTTGAGGTCAGCACCTTAGTCTACTGACAACTGCTATCCAAGAGACCAGAGTTCAAGTCCGAAGCTTACTCTAAATTCCTTAGTCATGAAATACACTCTGCTGCCACATCCAGCAGTATTATTGTGGTCTTGAGGAATGGTTGCTGCAATGTGGGATCTTTGAGGGTAGGGTGAGAACCTCATCTCTCCTGTAAAAAGAAAACTTTTCCAGGGCTGGAGAAATCAATGATGTTAGGCCTCATGAATGCTGTCAGATTAGCAGTGTTAGGAGATGAATATTTAAATCCATGAAAGAGGCACAACATCGGTAATGTGATGTTCCTCTCATTGTCTCACAATATGTCCTCACCAATACCTGGAGGTTTCACTGGCAAAATGGTAGTTCACTGTCCATGCCCATTCAGTCCCAGGTATGTCTCTCAAACCTGCCATCAGTCTCAAATTAGTTCCAGCTTTGATGTGCACATCTGTCCACCTGGATTTAAGTTGATAACACAAACCCATTTCACATTAATAAGACATTCAATGGTAGATATGGTTTAGCTGCTATCAACCAGGGCTGCTTTAAAATCCATGAAAATGTGGTTCTTTTGTTAAAGACATTATATTGTTGCTGGCCCCCAGAAAACAATTTTCTTACAAGCAAAATGTCAGGAATAAAAAAAATCTGTGAAGTTGTACATGTGTGTGTTTCCCTCAGAGAATTAAACAAAAATCTTGTTTTGAGTCATTGTGTACCAGGTGCAGTCATGTAGATGACTAAAGACAATGCTACTGATAGTTTACATTTCTGGGATCAAATCTGTTCTCTGTTTCACATGTGTTGAGGTTATGTAGGTACAGCAGAAAGCAGAATTTGACCCCTAATCTTTACAGGTAACATTTTCAAAAGCATCTATGTGACTCAAGCATTTAAGTCCCATTTTCAAAAGAGATTTAGGCAATTAGGTCTCTAAATCCCATTCACTTTCAATGAGATTTAGGCTTCTAAGTGCCTAAACTTTTAAAAAATGTGTTTTAGTTTTCATAAGAAATAGACAATGAACGGTACAAAAAGGGAAATTATTTACAGCTTGTATATATTTCCCAATCCTATGCTTCACAGGATCTCCAATAGAATTAAAAAAATTTGAGGGTGTCAAAAAGCATGTGGACAAGGGTGACGTAGTGGATATAGCATACTTGGACTTTCAGAAAGGTCCAGCATCAAAGACTCCTAAGCAAACTAAGCAGTCATGGGATAAGAGGGAAAGTCCTCTCATAAGAACGGCCATACTGGGTCAGACCAAAGATCCGTCTAGCCTGGTATCCTGCCTTCTGACGGTGGCCAATGCCAGATGCCACAGAGGGAATGAACAGAACAGGTAATCATCAAGTAATCCATCCCCTGTCGCCCATTCCCAGCTTTTGGCAAACAGAGGCTAGGGACACCATCCCTGCCCGTCCTGGCTAATAGCCATTGATGGACCTATCCTCCATGAATTTATCTAGTTCTTTTTTGAACCCTGTTATAGTCTTGGCCTTCATAACATCTTCTGGCAAACGGTTCCACACGTTTACTGTGCATTGTGTGAAGAAATACTTGCTTTTGTTTGTTTTAAACCTGCTGCCTATTAATTTCATTTGGTGACCCCTAGTTCTTGTGTTATGAGAAGGAGTAAATAACATTTCCTTATTTACTTTCTCCACACTAGTCATGATTTTATAGACCTCTATCATATCCCCCCTTATTCCTCTCTTTTCCAAGCTGAAAAGTCCCAAATCTCTCCTCATATGGCAGCTGTTCCATACCCCTAATCATTTTTGTTGCCCTTTTCTGAACCTTTTCCAATTCCAATATATCTTTTTTGAGATGGGGCGACCACATCTGCACGCAGTATTCAAGATGTGGGCGTACCATGGATTTATATAGAGGCAATATCATATGTTCTGTCTCATTATCTACTCCTTTCTTAATGATTCCCAACATGTTGTTAGCTTTTTTGACTGGATCAGTAACTGGTTAAAAGATAGGGGTAGGAATAAATGGTCAGATTTCACAATGGAATGATGTAAATAGCAAGGATCTGTACTGTGACCTGTGCTGTTCAACATATTCATAAATGATCTGGAACAGGGGATAAACAGTGAGGTGGCAAAGTTTTCAGATGATACAATGTTACTCAAGATAGTTAAGGCCAAAGCTGACTGCAAAAAGTTACAAAGTGATCTCACTAAACTGGGCGACTGGGCAACAAAATGGCAGATGAATAAGACCCTACTTGAATTGCAGGATGATTGTCAAAAAATTGCAGCTGAAAATTGCATAAAAGTAATAATGGACCTTATTATTTACAGTAATAAAGTCCATTGTTACTTGTCCATGATTTTCCACTATCAGCCTGGGGCTGAGAGTGGGGAGCTGGGGCTAACAGCCGGACCACAGGGCTGAGAGCAGAGATTCCCACTCTTAGCCCCGTGGCTGGAGTTCCTGATGTCAAAATTGCAGTGGAACCCTAATATTGCGGAATCCACAATTTCTGCAATATCACAAGTTAAGGGAGGCTTTACAGATTAAATTTGATGTTGATATGTTGATAAATGCAAAGTAATGCACACTGGAAAAAAATAATCCCAACTATACATACAAAATGGTGTGTTCTAAATTAACTGTTACCACTCAAGAAAAATATCTTGGAGTCATTGTGGATAGATCTCAGCAAACATTTGCTCAATGTGCAGCAGCAGTCAAAAAAGCTAACAGAATGGTAGGAACTATTAGGAAAGGGATAGATAATAAAACAGAAAATATCATAATACCACTATATAAATCCATGGTACGCTCACACCTTGAATACTGTGCGCAGTTCTGGTCACCTTTCTCAAAAAAGTTATATTAGAATTGCAAAAGGTGCAGAGAAGGGCAACAAAAATGACATGGGGTATGGAACAGCTTTTATAGGAGGAGAGATTAAAAAGACTGGGACTGTTCAGCTTACAAAAGAGATGACTAAGGAGGGATATAATAGAGATCTAAATCATGAATGGCATTGAGAAAGTGAATAGGAAAATGCTGTCTATCCCTTCACATAATACAAGAACCAGGGGTCACCCAATGAAATTAATAGGCAGCAGGTTTAAAACAACCATAAGGAAATACTTCTTCACACAATGCACAGTCAAGCTGTGAAACTCGTTGCCAGGGGATGTTGTGAAAGCCAAAAGTATAACTACTGGGCTCAAAAAATAATCAGATAAGTTTGTGGAGAATAGGTCCATCAATGTCTATTAGCCAAGATAGTCAGGGACGCAACGCCATGCCCTGGGTGTCCCTAAACCTCTGACTGTCAGAAGCTGGAATTGGATGACAGGGAATGAATCATTCAAAATTGCCCTGTTCTGTTCATTCCCTCTGAGGCATCTGGCTCTGGACACTATCAGAAGAAAGGCTACTGGGCTAGATGGACCATTGGTCTGACTCAGTCTGGCCATTCTTATATTCTTAATTATTCAAGTACACAATTTTACAACTTGTCAAAGCTGAAAGACTAGACAGTACAAACCCAGACACTACTATATACACATAACATGTTAGGGTGGGGGTAACAGTAAAAAAAGCAGGAGAAGACATACATGAATAGGGAGAAGAGGGAATGAAGAGACAGGGAGAGGGGAAAAGAGGAGGAGGAATGGAGCTCTGGCATGCTTCGAGCCATGTCAACATGTGGGTAAAAAATGTTATCTAGAAACAGGGTCCAAATTTCTTCAAATTCATATAAATGCTCTTGACAGCGATAAGATATTCTTTCTTTGGCTGCTAACTCAGACAGGTCTGAATACCACAGTTCTATTTTGGCCATAGGCCTGGTTTTCTGTTTTTGTAAAATCATGAGGTTGGTGATGATTGCAGTCCTCAAGAACCAAATTCTCTGTGGCAGCGCTCAGCAGGTAAATAACCTAGGATGTAATTTTCAGCTGAGGTTTGCGTACTGAAGCCAAGCACAATTTTAACTCTTGTGTCCACCTCTTTCCACAGCTGCCTGAGTGTTGGACAGTCCCATAGCATATGCACCAGGTTTCCTTATACAGCACCAACAAACATCAGAGTATAAGGCCTTTATCTTGTGCATACTCAGTAGCATCTAGTACATTTTGAATAAGATCTGGTTGTATCAGGCATAGAAGCCACAGAAGCATTTTTAACACTCCCATAATATACTCTGTGATTCTTTTAGGGGACTGTGATAAATCCCCTTTCCACACTTGCATAAAGTACTCCATACTAGTGGAGTTCCTCTTCATTAACAAAGTTTACGTAGTGGACATGGGCCTGGGCAGTACCCAGTAGTTCTGGGGCCTGTGACAGTCCTAGGGTATCCAGACCAAATTAATATGCTAGCAAGTGTTTTAATTGTAAGTACTGCCAATCTGCTGAGGGTGAAGGATCACAACGTTGCTTTTGCATTAGAAAAGGAACAAAGCCCTCATCCGCGGCTGCTTGGGAAATTCACATGATGCCCCTGCACAGCTAGTTCTTCCAAATTATAGATTTGTTCCCAATCTGCAACTCTGGGTTGCCCTGAATAGGTGCTTTTGCATGATGGCGAGAATGAAAATAGTACCTCTTAGCTAGGACAGTCCAAACCCTTCAACCAGCCATCACTGTAGACACTTTATTTTTTCTCCATTGGACAAAAAGAGGAATCAAGGAGACCCATAGGAGGAACTGGATACATTAATACACATTCAATTTCCACCCATGTGGGTATAAGGGTATTAGCATAGTAGAACCAGTTTGACACCTGTGACATGATCATTTTAATTTTGTAGGTCTGGGAGCCCAACTTGCCTATAGGGCATTGCAGTTTTTAAATGTTAATCATGGATATTGACCACGCCTTACAGGAAGGGTCTACTAATCATATTAAATTTTCCAATATGCAGATACGCCATTTAGAATATAGAGAAGCCTAGGGAGAATATTCATTCTTATTATGTTAACCCTACTCAACAGACTCTGGGATAGAAGATGCCACCTATTTGTATCACTAACTATTTGAGAAACTATGGGATCTAAATTTATCTGCATTAGTTTATTAATATTTCTTGGTACTTTTCTACCTAGATACTTAATTGCATCAATTTGCATCTATTGAGAAAGAGCCCCACCCACTATGTGACAACCAGGAGATTTCCAATAGTTTAGATTGTTTCCAATTTATTTGTAACCAGACACTGATCCCAATTTTTGAATTAGTGATAAGAGGGCTGGAATTGTGGTTTTTGGCTTGGAGATATAGAAAAGGGCATTGTCTGCATATAACATTAATTTATAGTCTATGGAACAGAGCCGTGTCCTCAGATATTTGAATGAGCCCATAAGTCACTTTTAAAAATGGGACTAAGGCTCCTAAATCACTTTGATACTTGTGAGCATTTTATCCTAGGCAACTAACATGCTATTTCATATATTCCCAGGCAACAAAGAATTTACCTGTTCACCAGAGCAAAAATTAACTGAATCACTAATAATAATAAATTAATATTCTATATTGTTTGGTCTATAAGAAAAGTGGTCAACCCTCTAATACCGTCTTTGAAATGATTTGTTGATAATAAACAAATACTGACTTCTGTTGATGTGAATATCAACAGCTATTGACCTGAGATGGTCAATATTTAATGCAAGAGCCAATAAAATCTCATTACTCACCCAAACAATTAGTCAGTTTGTATATTTTCCAAATCTCATTATTGACCTCTGAGGAAGTAAGCAACAGAAACCTATTGACATGTCACATGATGGTTTTCAGCTAAGTAGGAGCTAGTACTTTACTCTTGTACCTGGGAATAAGCAGATACTGATATCTGTTGTGACAAATAAAGATTTATTGATTCCACTAGTTGAGGTCAGTCATATTTGCGTTGACAGACAATGAATCTAGATGTTAACCCATACATGAATCAGTTATATCAAGTTATTTTGAATGTCTCCATCAGCTTTACCTAGAAAGATTACCATTGTGGCCATGGATTTAAAGTGTTATGGTTTTTTAAAGCCATGCTATTTGAGTGGCTTCAGTTTGTTGTGTGGGAAAGCTATACTTGATTGAATCCTTGAACCCTGTCAGAGGCCAATCACTATGTAGTAATTTGTGCATGCAATTGAATTAGTTTACATTGTTCATTATAAACCTCTGAGGTGGTAAACAACAGAAACATCCTGATTTACCACAGAACACTTTCTGCTAGTAATGAGCCAGGATCATTTCTTCTATGTACCAATAACTGATATTTAAATTTTAATTAAATCTAGTTCAGCGTTAGAGAACAATTGTTTTGTTGATTTGTTCACATTGCTGTAAAGTTTACAAAGGGAAAAGATTCAAGCCATTTGATTGATATATTTGCTGTGAAAAGAAAATCTTTCTGGACAATTTATAACACAAGGTCAATAGAAAAGTAACAAGCGAAATGTAACTTGACCGACATTACATGCAATCCATAATTATTTTCTTTAGCTATGCCTGTTTAGTAAATATAGCATTCTAGTGGATTGGCAAATGTCTTGTACAAATCTTGAAATAATTTATTATTGTTCATTTTATGTATGGTTGTCTTGAACTGTTTTTAACTAAAAGCAGATGGTGTTGGGAAACCAAATATATTCTGTTCCAGAATACATTCATATCAGTAGTTGTTCAAGTAGGTAGATGATGCATTTTGATTACTAATGCACCACAAGAAGATGACAATGGCCTTGCATTTCTGACCTCTTGAAGTATTCTGTTGTTATTTCTCCCATGATTTCCAGTGGCCTTGCATGTCATAAAATTTCAGTTGGAAGTGTTTACTAACAATACTTTCTGAAATAATACAATATGACAAGAGTTTAGCTGTGATACAGTAGTTATATGTTAGAAGCAACAAAAGAGGATCAGATATTTTAAGGGCCAAATTTCCAAAATCTTGTGCAGACTAACTCACAATGTGCAACCCAGAGCTACAATTGCATGGATAGGATTTCCACAGGTTGTGGGTGGCCATGCACTGATCATGTGCACACCACAGAATGGGCAGTGTAGAGGGAATAGCCCTCGAGGTTAGTGTGCGCAATCTACTTTCAGAATTGCATGAGGTGCACTGAAGCTGGATCAAGCACACACAAAGTAGATGCCTTTTTGGCAGGTGGGACACAGATGGAGAAACTCTCCCATCAGCCCTCTATTCTTCTGCTAGGTAACTCACTCTGGCTCCAAAGAGGCAAAGTTTGAGGCAAGGAACCCATATATACACACACTACTTGTATTGGAGAGAAACAATTTTTTAGTGTGGACAGGAGTTTTGTTAAAAAGTGAAGAGGAGAGAGCCCAGGGGTTGGAGGAAGAAATAGGCTGAGTTTTGTGGAGCTGATGGGAAGGGATGGCAGACGGGACCATGGGAATGGGACTGAGGAACAAGCAGCAATGCTGGACCTATTAATTCTGAGGCAGATGAGGAAGAGGAGAGAGAGAGAGAAGGAAAGAAAAGAGTAAGGGCCCTAACTCAGAGGTAGAGTCCACAAGCCGCCTTCTCGCTATATGGAAGAGCATATTTGGCTACAGACTGGCTAACCTAGTGAGGAGGGCTTTAAACTTCAACGGGGGCAGGTGACCAAAGCCCACAGGTAAGTCAAAAACATGGAGACCTGGGAGAAGGGTCAGAATCTGGGGGTAGCATGGGTGGTTATAGCAGAAATAAGGGAGAGACAAGACAGAACTGGGGGCGTGGGATCAAATCAGTATCTTAGATGTCTGTATACTAATGCAAGAAGTATGGGGAATAAGTTGGAAGAACTTGAAATGCTAGTAAATAAACACAACTATGACATAGATGGCATCACGGAGACTTGGTGGGATAATACGCATGACTGGAATATTGGTATAGAAGGATACACCTTGCTCAGGAAGGACCGGCAGGGGGAAAAGGAAGGAGGTGTTGCCTCATATATTAAAAATGTATATACTTGGACTGAGGTTGAGATAGAAATATGAGACGGACTTGTTGAAAGTCTCTGGGTAAGAATAAAAGGGGTAAAAAACAAGGGTGATGTCATGGAAGGGGGTCTACTACAGACCACCAAACCAGGAAGAAGAGGTGGATGAGGCTTTTTTTAAACAACTAACAACATCATCCAAAGCACAGGATGGTGATGGGGGACTTCAACTACCCAGACATCTGTTGGGAAAATAACACTGCAGGGTACAGATTATCCAACAAGTTCTTGGAATATATTGGAGACAATTTTTTATTTCAGAAGGTGGAGAAAGCTACTAGTGGGGAGGCTGTTCTAGATTTGATTTTGAAAAATAGAGAAGAACTGGTTGAGAATTTGAAAGTGATCATGAAATAGTAGAGTTCATGATTCTAAAGAATGGTAAGAGGGAGCACAGCACACTAAAGACAATGAATTTCAAGAAGGCAGACTTTAGCAAACTCAGGGAGTTGGTAAGTAAAATCCCATGGGAAGCAAGTCTAAGGGGAAAAATAATAAAAGACAGTTGGCAGTTTTTCAAAGAGACATTATTAAGGGCACAAGAGCAAACTATCCCACTGCACAGGAAAGATAGGAAGTATGGCAAGAGACCACCCTGGCTTAACCAGGAGATCTTCAATGATCTAAAACTCAAAAAAGAGTCCTACAAAAAGAGGAATCTCGGTCAAATTACAAAGGATGAATATAAACAAATAACACAAGTATGTAGGGACAAAATTAGAAAAGCCAAGGCACAAAACAAGATCAAATTAGCTAGGGACATAAAAGGAAACAAGAAGACATTCTACAAATATGTTAGAAGCAAGCGGAAGACCAAGGACAGTGTAGGCCCATTACTCAATGAGGGGGGAAGACAATAACAGAAAATGTGGAAATGGCAGAAGTGCTTAATGACTTCTTTGTTTTGGTTTTCACCAAGAAGGTTGGTGGCAATTGGACGTCTAGCATAATGAATGCCAGTGAAAATGAGGTAGGATCTGAGTCTAAAATAGGGAAAGAACAAGTCAAAAATTACTGAGACAAGTTAGATGTCTTCAAATCACCAGGGCCTGATGAAATGTATCCTAGAATACTCAAGGAGCTGACTGAGGAGATATCTGAGCCATTAGCAATTATCTTTGAAAAGTCATGGAAGACTGGAAACATTCCAGAAGACTGAAAAAGGGCAAATATTGTGCCCATCTATAAAAAGGGAAATAAGGACAACCCAGGGAATTACAGACCAGTCAGCTTAACTTTTGTATCCGGAAATATAATGGAGCAAATAATTAAACAATCAATTTGCAAACACCTAATTTGTTACATCTTTGTACAAACCAGTACAAAGATAACACTGGTCTACAATTTTTGAGAAGTCGTCTGCTTCAGAGATAAAATGTGCTGTTTATTATATATTATGATATGCTGAATTCAAATATGACAATTAAAACAACTGATTGGCTACTGTTTCTAAGATATTTAAGTTTTTACATTTTATGTCTATGTATATTGTGTAGATAGTAGAGTTTTAATCATAAATTGTAAACCTAGGTCTTTTCATGTGTTTATGGTTGCTTTACATGATAATATTTCACCTGTCCTGTTTATGTAACACTTTAAAAATCAGCAAAAGGGTTATATAAATAAAATTTATTATGAAACAAAAGGCAAAAAACTATTCTGTACATAGTTTAGTCCTATTCAGTGTCTACTCGGCGCTTCTTGGCTTGTCTCTTGTATTCATTAAATGGAGCATCTCTTGTCACTGTCCAGCAATAGTCTGCAAGCATTGATGGGCTCCATTTGCCCTGAAAGCGTTTCTCCATTGTTGCAATGTCCTGGTGAAATCGCTCGCCGTGCTCGTTGCTCACTGCTCCGCAGTTCGGTGGAAAAAAATCTAGATGAGAGTGCAAAAAATGTATCTTTAGTGACATGTTGCAACCAAGGCTTTTGTATGCCTTGAGGAGGTTTTCCACCAACAACCTGTAGTTGTCTGCCTTGTTGTTTCCGAGAAAATTTATTGCCACTAACTGGAAGGCTTTCCATGCCGTCTTTTCCTTGCCACGCAGTGCATGGTCAAATGCATCATCTCGAAGAAGTTCACGAATCTGAGGACCAACAAAGACACCTTCCTTTATTTTAGCTTCACTTAACCTTGGAAATTTTCCACGGAGGTACTTGAAAGCTGCTTGTGCTTTGTCAATGGCCTTGACAAAGTTCTTCATCAGACCCAGCTTGATGTGTAAGGGTGGTAACAAAATCTTCCTTGAGTCAACAAGTGGTGGATGCTGAACACTTTTCCTCCCAGGCTCCAATGACTGTCGGAGTGGCCAATCTTTCTTGATGGAGTGGGAATCTCTTACACGACTATCCCATTCACAGAGAAAACAGCAGTACTTTGTGTATCCAGTCTGCAGACCAAGCAAGAGAGCAACAACCTTCAAATTGCCACAAAGCTGCCACTGATGTTGGTCATAGTTTATGCACCTCAAAAGTTGTTTCATGTTGTCATAGGTTTCCTTCATATGGACTGCATAACCAACTGGAATTGATGGCAAAACATTGCCATTATGCAGTAAGACAGCTTTAAGACTCGTCTTCGATGAATCAATGAACAGTCTCCACTCATCTGAATCGTGAACGATGCTGAGGGCTGCCATCACACCATTGATGTTGTTGCAGGCTACAAGATCACCTTCCATGAAGAAGAATGGGACAAGATCCTTTTGACAGTCACGGAACATGGAAACCCTAACATCACCTGCCAGGAGATTCCACTGCTGTAGTCTGGAGCCCAACAGCTCTGCCTTACTCTTGAGTAGTTCCAAATCCCTGACAAGGTCATTCAGTTCACCTTGTGTTATGAGGTGTGGTTCAGAGGAGGAGGATGGGAGAAAATGTGGATCCTATGACATTGATGGTTCAGGACCAGAAGTTTCATCCTCTTCCTCTTCCTCGTCTGACTCAAGTGAGAATGATTCTGGTGCATCAGGAACCGGCAGTCCTTCTCCGTAGGGTACTGGGCGTATAGCTGATGGAATGTTTGGATAATGCATAGTCCACTTTTTCTTCTTTGACACACCTTTCCCAACTGGAGGCACCATGCAGAAGTAACAATTGCTGGTATGATCTGTTGTCTCTCTCCAAATCATTGGCACTGCAAAAGGCATAGATTTCCTTTTCCAGTTCAACCACTGGCGAAGATTTGTTGCACACGTGTTGCAGCATATGTGTGGTCTTGATCTCCAATTTTGCAGCCAAAATAAAGGTGATAGGCTTTCTTAACCATAGTGGTTATACTGCGCTTTTGTGATGCAAAAGTCACTTCACCACAAACATAGCAAAAGTTATCTGCACTGTTCACACAAGTACGAGGCATCTCTGCTCACTTTGGCTAAACAGAAATGTGTCCCTTTGCAAAATCAAACACTGACAAATAAGAGAGCACGACACTGTATGATTTCTAGAGCTGATATAGGGCAATTTGTTCAGCAGAGTGATGTAAGCTTGTTATGATTGCATCATCCATGACTTCTAGGAATAACATGATGCAATTCATATCATGTATGATGCAATCTGAAGCTGGTATTGCATCATTCATTGTTTTGCCTAAAAAGCAAGTACTGTCCAAACCCAGTCATAGATTTATTCATAGATCCAGTCAAAGATGTATTTTAGTCATTTCTGGTTTAAATTGAGATCCCTTCCCTTTATAACTCACTTATCCTCCGCCATTCCCAAGTCAAGGGTCGTATATACTGACCCAATAGCATATCTTGAAAACTAGAACCAATCAACAATTTTAAGCATAATTTTCGTTCTCGGTGACCCAGAATTTGTAAAGTTTGACTACATTTATTTCAGAAGCATTTTGGCTGTAGAGCAGTGTAATAAGGTGATAAATAACAGTCAGCATGGATTTGTCAAGAACAAATCGTGTCAAACCAACCTGATAGCTTTCTTTGACAGGGTAACAAGCCTTGTGCATAGGGGGGAAGTGGTAGATGTAGTATATCTTGACTTTAGTAAGGCTTTTGATACTGTCTTGCATGACCTTCCCATAAACAAACTAGGGAAATACAACCTAGATGGAGCTACTATAAGGTGGGTGCATAACTCATTGGAAAATCATTCCCAGAGAGAAGTTATCAGTGGTTCATAGTCATGCTAGAAGGGCATAATGAGTGGGGTCCCGCAGGGATCGGTTCTGGGTCCGGTTCTGTTCAGTATCTTCATCAATGATTTAGATAATGGCATAAAGAATACACTTATAAAGTTTGCGGATGATACCAAGCTGGGAGAGGTTGCAAGTGCTTTGCAGGATAGGATTATACACCTCTACCTCGATATAACGCTGTCCTCGGGAGCCAAAAAATCTTACCATGTTATAAGTGAAACCGCGTTATATCGAACTTTCTTTGATCCACCGGAATGCGCAGTCCCCCCCGCCCCCCGGAGCACTGCTTTACCGCGTTATATCCGAATTTGTGTTATATCGGGGTAGATGTGTAATTCAAAATGATCTGGACAAACTGGAGAAATGGTCTGAAGTAAATAGGATGAAATTCAATAAGGACAAATGCAAAGTACTCCACTTAGGAAGGAACAATCAGTTGCACACATACAAAATGGGAAATGACTGCCTAGGAAGGAGTACTGCAGAAAGGGATCTGGGGGTCATAGTGGATCACAAACTAAATATGAGTCAACAGTGTAACGCTGTTGCAAAAAAAGCAAACATCATTCTGGGATGTATTAGCAGGAGTATTGTAAGCAAGACACGAGAAGTAATTCCGCTCTACTCCGCGCTGATTAGGCCTCAACTGGAGTATTGTGTCCAGTTCTGGGTGCCACATTTCAGAAAAGATGTGGACAAATTGGAGAAAGTCCAGAGAAGAGCAACAAAAATGGTTAAAGGTGTAGACAACATGACCTATGAGGGAAGATTGAAAAAAATTGGGTTTGTTTAGTCTGGAGAGACTGAGAGGGGACATGATAACCGTTTTCAAGTACATAAACGGTTGTTACAAGGAGGAGGGAGAAAAATTGTTGTTCTTAACCTCTGAGGCTAGGACAAGAAGCAATGGACTTAAATTGCTGCAAGGGCAGTTTAGGTGGGACATTAGGAAAAACATCCTAACTATCAGAGTGGTTAAGCACAGGAATAAATTGCCAACGGAGGTTGTGGAATCTCCATCACTGGGGATTTTTAAGAGCAGGTTGGACAAACACCTGTCAGGGATGGTCTAGGTAATACTTAGTCCTGCCATGAGTGTAGGGGACTGGACTAGATGACCTCTCGAGGTCCCTTCCAGTTCTATGATTCCTGGTCCTGGAAGTTCCTTCAGAGAAAGAAGCAGGCATTCTGTACTCTCTGCAGGAATGAAAAGATGGCCTGGAGAGCCAGACTCAGCAAAGGCATGTCCTGCCAGTTTCTGTGAAGGCTACCATGACCCTTGGAATCCTTTGAGACACCCGGGGTACCATGTAGTCAGTTACCTGCATATACTTCCCTAGATTAAGTCCTTAAGCATTTCCCTGTAGCATCAGCTAATATATCCATTGTCCAAGGGACAAAGAGAAGTAACAGCAAACCATGCAGAAGTTCTATACAATGGTGTAGTTCCTGTCTGTCGTGGGCATCATGTTCCCCTGAAGCCACCCAAGTAATAAAATGCTGCTTACAAAAAAGAAAATCCACCTACTTCTTGTACATAATAGCAGTTCACAATTTCAAGCAGATGTTCACATATGCAGAGGGCTAGTACCTGGGATCCTGTCATGACTCCTTCATACTCAGGCACTCTGGTCTGGTAGAGGGCACTGAGATTATTTGTACTATGCACATAATCATAATATACCTAAGTAACCCCTGTCATTGCAGACAAGGATCACCTCCTCTCTTCTAGTGCTGTCACCACAGAATGGAGATGAGTAATTGCTGTTGAGTAATCACTGCACCAGGGACAATGTAAGGATAAAGGTTTGCAAATGAACAGCACACAGTTTAAACAATCACGACACATTCCTGGGAAACCGTAAAGCACCACCTAGTTGTTTAGAATAGTCGAAAAGCATGGGATCATAAATTAAAGGAAAAAGGCAGTAAGCTCTGGCCCCTGTCACCCCTAACTCCTCTTTTCAAGACACTTCCTAGGGTGTTAAGACTAATAAATGAGGTCCTGCAAAGGCAGTGAGTGTGTTGTGTGAACAAGCTTCAGCACCAATGCAGCAGAGGCAGGGGACCAAAAAGTGCAAAAACACTGTGAAGAGCTGAGACATGAGCTGTCTAAAACACCGTTCATTTTCATGATCAGTTGTTTATCTGTATTTGGATAAATCTCTGGTAGTTTCCTGAATGAGATAGTGCCAGTACTATAGTATATCTGCTCAAGATTGCCACCAGTATGTCTTTTTCATTTTTGGTCCTATTTTTTTTATATAAAGGAGAGTTACATTTTTCACTGAAATAGCAGAAATTTTTCTTTCACACAGAATTATTTTCCAAGTTGCTCAATGAAGACTGCAGTCTCATCAATGGCTGTTGACATTTGAAATTGACAGGAGGGAGAGAAAACTTTAAATACACATAAACTAATGTAGCTAGCAGCAGCATTTGAGAAGCCCTTAACCTAAGAGCCTGCTGTTAGGTGTAATAATCCCAATTCCTTATTGAGAAAAGAGTACAGCAGTCACCTGAAGAAAGGGGATTCATATTTTCTTCCAGACATGTCCTTTCTTAGCATGCTGTTTAAAGACTCAACTGTATAAAACAGGATTGACATTATGTAATTACTTGCCTTTTACACTGTGCTAACTTAATTTGCTTTTCGTTCCCAGGTATTTAAAAGACCATTATTTTCCCATCAGACTTTACTGTCTGCCAATTAAAGCATGAGATCGATGAGGTGGAGAGAGAACTTTGTTATAAAAGGTTTCAGGTAGACATATTGAAAACATCTGTTTTTCATTGCTCGATTTTTTTTGCAATTTTATTGGTTAATTATAACAGCTTCTCTGACATTTTTATTTTTTTTCCAATTTTGTTCTCCAAAGCAAAATGTTTGAGACTTAATAACTGTTTTGCTTAGCAACCTTAAGTGGAACAGTAAGAGCAATGGGAATTGAGTCCAGCATCTGCAGCTGTTTTTTAAGTCCCTTTGGCCCTCTTGGATGTACCTACTAACGTTACACCCAATAAGAGCACGTTATTGTGGGCTGCAACTGTGACATGGCTCTGTACTTGGTCTCTGGAATTGTGTTTCCCAGTGCCTTGCTGGATACTTTTCAGTGGGCCAATATTACAGCTTCACCTGGATCTTTTGAGTTGCATGATCAGAAATCATTAGTGTCCAAGAAAACGTGAAGCTGGGGTTGGATAATAAGTAAGATATAACCACCTGAAATGAAAATGCATGTGCTGTCTCTTGTTATTCACTGTCATTTTAAGTAATAAGAGCTATGTTAGTAAGGTCTTTCTTTCTTGCACGGTACTTTGAATTCAGGTCATTTTCCTTCTCTCTGTGTAGTTATGGGAAATGGCTGCACTTTTGAGGTGCAGAAAATTATAGCAATTGCATTATGCATGAGAACTGTGGAAAGGGATAGCCAGTAAAAAGATATACACATTTTCTTTTCTCAAAAAGAGCTTTTTAAATGAAAAGAATAATGGATAAAAAGGTCACTATTAGCAGACTAAGGTTTAGTATACCATTAACACATTTTAATAGAGATACCATTTTTGACAATTATAATATGAATATAGTGCAGCATTTAAGAATACAGTGGAAGTATCTTAGTACTTTACTTTGATAAAATATGATTGTTCTACTGTAACCTTCATTTAACTTTTTCTAACAAATTATGTTCTCATTTTCAGGACCTAGAAAGGAATGTCGTGTACTTTCAATTAGGGATCACACAAGTATCAGAATTAGAAATCTAGAGAACAGTATTTTTGATTATGCCATCCTCTTTGGATTCTTGCATTTTATCATCTACCATATCTCATTAGGAGATGCCAAATTTGCATCTAATTATTTTATTAGCTTCATCAGAGGATATGTCTTTTATCCCATCCAAGAACAATCAAAACTTAGCATGGAAAAAGAATTGCAGTTCATTGTGTAGGCAAACTACATTTCCCTTTCAGTAAACTTGTACTTTCCAATCAGGATGATCCAAGACATATCTGGAAAGATGTATATTTGCCTATCAAGAAAATGCACTCTTTTTTTCTTGGAAACTTTCATGGACTCTGTCCTAAGTTAAGATGTACAAAATCATATCCTCCCATCCTTTTTTAAAATAAAATTCACCTCTAATTCCTTGAAGATGGTATCCATAAAACTTTTTCCACCCAAAAAGGGATATCTGATGTCACCGCTATGAAAAAATTCCAATAACACTTAGGTTCTGTCAGTGGTCTCTGCACCCTCCAGTCTTACTTTCAGTTTACACTTTCTGACTTCCAGTTTCCTGTAAATCAGATGAGCCTTCCTTATATAAGGCTTTTGATAAAGCCATAACACTTTAATACTATATGGCAGGAAATTGTGTTGGTGATTCAGTGGGTGGCTCCCTTCTCTTTTATTCAATGCTTCAGCATTGGACAATGACAGGATACAGGATAAAATGTTAAACTGAGGGCCCATACCCCTTGTGGCCATTAAAGAGTCCTTGACCCATTTTGCAAGAATAGGAGCTTCAGCCCTAGAGTCCTAGCTACACCTGAATTTGGGTAGTTTCATTCCACCTAACTAACTAAATGTCCTGTGAGGTTTCAATACATAGAGTATATTTTATTTCCTGTCTTGAGCAGCTGTGTGGTGTATCTGATGCTATTAAATAACTACCTTAATCCATCCCAGAGATGGCAGCATTTCTGTGTTGGTTGCAGTGATTTCCCTATATTACCCTATAGCTTGTAAAGTGCTTTGTGATCTTAGGCTGACCAGCATTATGTCAGCATAATTTTTATTACTATTTTACTACTTAGAATTTATCTCTGTTTTCATATAGGTTCATGCTGAGTTTTGGTTTTAATTATGTGCATTGCAGCTAACTTGTTCCATGAGCATTTTTATAGAAGGATGAACCATTTTTGGCTGATGCTCTGTGATGCTCTGATGCGCTGCAGAGATATTCAGTGAACTGCCCTCCTTCCCTCCAATGCTGATACCTGTCCAGACAGATGAATTCAGATATCTCAGTAAGGATGCTCCACCAGTTGATTTTTTTCAGTTACAGGGCATCCTTCTCTTCTGTTACACTGACATTCCAACAGGACTCCCTGCACAAAAGACCTCACACGAAGGGGAAATAAAACTCCCACAATGGCAACAAACTGAAAAACTTCTGACAGAACATAGGAATTATCAGACGCAAGCTCCATCTTGTCCAGTATCCTGTCTCTGACAATGGCTGGCACCAGTTGTTTCAGAGGAAGGTGTAAGAACCCCACAGTAGGCAGATGTGGGGTAATCCCCCCCCCATTAGGTCTCATCTTGGTCTCTAACATTTAGAGACTGGCTTAAGCCCTGAAGAATGAGGTTTAAAAGAAAAAGTCCTCTTACTGATTACATGAAAATTCAACCCGAGAAGCGGTGGCTACCCTGAAATTCCATTTTTAGGTCATCTACTGAATGTGATTTATACAGTATAACACCAGCACTACTGATTCACTACTCATCCCAGAAAGGAGATACATCATCCTGCATACTAGTCTTATTTCTAAAATTTTAAGGATAGAGTAGTAAGAGGGATTTCCCAACTCGTAGGCCCTCTGGTGCCTAGTGGAATTCATAGCCCTGAGTTAGGCATCCAGGTGCCCCAGACAATGCATAGGGAAAGTCAGGCACCTAAAAAAGAAATTCACAGAAGTCAACGTGCTGAGTGGGGAGCCATCTAAATTAACCAGTAGGAAACGCTGAGGAGAGGGGCATGGCCTAAGCTCCACTCCTCAAAGGAAATTAGATGCCTAAATCTGGATTGAAGGAAGGTGCCTCCCTTCACTCAATCTTCACAGGTATGGACTCTCTCCTGAAGTTAGGTGCCCAAACCAGGTAAAAGCCCTTTCTCAATAAAAAGCAAGAAAGAGGAGCAGATGGTGGTAGCAATGCCACCCCTCCCTTTACTCAAGAGCCCATGGTGAGAGCACTCACCCAGGATGCAGGAGACCAGCTTCAAATGCCTTCTTTGCTTGATGTAGAGCAGGGACTTGAACCCAGCTCTCCCCTCATGACTGTATCAGCCACTGGGCTATAGGGTATTCTGGGGTGGGCATCTCTCAATCGCTCCTGTTGAAACTGTTCCACTGTGTATAAATAGTTAAATATTCTTTGGGCCAGATAGAGAGAAAAAGGAATAATGCTATTGCCCAGGGATAAGGGCACTCACCTGGGCATGTGGGGGGAGACCTCCGTTCCAGTCCCTACTCCAGTGACACTTCAAGTAGTTCTTACAAAAGAACAACTCCAACAAGAGAGACAAACATAGCTCTACTCTACAGCAGTGGTTCTCAAAGCCGGTCCGTCGCTTGTTCAGGGAAAGCCCCTGGGAGGCCGGGCTGGTTTGTTTACCTGCTGCGTCTGTAGGTTCGGCTGGTCGCGGCTCCCACTGGCCGCGGTTCACCGTTCCGGGCCAATGGGGGCTGCGGGAAGCAGCGCAGGCCGAGGGATGTGCTGGCCGCCCTTTCCGCAGTCCCCATTGGCCTGGAGCAGCGAACCGTGGCCAATGGGAGCCGCGATCAGCCGAACCTGCAGACGCGGCAAGTAAACAAACCGGCCCGGCCCGCCAGGGGCTTTCCCTGAACAAGCGACGGACCGGCTTTGAGAACCACTGCTCTACAGTACCATATAGCCCAGTGATCAGGGCAGTCAGCTAAGTCCCTGCTCCACATCAGGCAAAGGAGGGATTTGAACCTGGGTCTCCCCTGCCCTGATGACTATGCTAAACATTGGGCTATTGGGCTAAATGGGGGTAGTACCTCCTATTTTGCATAGGTGGAGGGGTGCTCTGAGCTCACCTACTGTATTGGGACCCGGAGGTGAAACAGATGGGGGAATGCCTAGATATTGAATCCCACCAAGACTTAGGCATGAGTTAGGTGCTTAGCAATTTGGCAGTGTCAGGACTGAGGTGGCTGGCATGTGCCATGGGGCAGAAATTAAGGCTCCCTAGGGGGTCATTACCACGGACACTTAGATGCTTCCACGACTAGGGAGTAGCTGAGCAAGGGGGTTGTGAATGCCAGTGATGCCTAAATATTGGATTGAAGCACCTACAGGGACAGTTAGATACCTCAGCCTTCCTTTTTAATCTAGTTTACTATTTAGTCATTACTGAGAATATAACATGTAGATTTTCAAAGTACCTTGTGTGTCTAATACCCATCAATGGGAGTGAGGTACCTAAATGACATTTTTGCCTTTGAAAATCTACTCCAATTTCACTGTGTACTCAAAGCATAAAACCCGTAAAGTCGCCTTTAGAGGACTGGATGGCTCAGGGAGCTAGTAATGGGTAAAGTAATTTTCACCTCTTTGTTAAAAGTCAAATATAGAAATGTTCACCTCCTCATTATCAGCTGAAATACAACATAGGAGACTGATGAGTAAAAGAAACCACAGAAAAGAGGATTGCCATTTATCCTGGGTTTTGCAGGTTCCTCCTAATTTTGAACATAATCCCACATAAGTGTCCCAAAACATCTTTTAGGGCATGTACAATAACATGATGCAAGTTGAAAAGGAAGCCTCGACATACTATTTTTAATCACTGATTACAGATGAGTTTTGTCTTGTAAAATTGATGGATTAAATTGACCACCAACATTTTAAATCAAATCTTTGCTTTTATGAAGTATTAACAAATGTGGTTAGTTAACTGCAGCCAAATTACTTTGAGCTGCGATCTTGTTAGTTCTGATGATTCGTTAGGTAAGAGTACTCAGCAGGTTGATGATTCGTTAGGTAAGAGTACTCAGCATGTTGATGATTCGTTAGGAGGCAGCTCTCCAGTTCGTTTTTAACCAATGCCTTAGCAAGGTGTTAGGGCATGGGATTGTTGGGAATGCTGTATTTTGAAAGAGAAAGAGGGAGAAAAAATCTTGACCATTTTTATTCATGAAAGACACACAGCACTTTTTATAAGGGGATGGTTGTTAGCTCCAGTGTGCTAGTCAGATTCCAGTTTAAATAATTACATTTGGCCTATTTAAATTCCCCTGGCAGATGCAATTGGATATGGTATGTTTCTTCTCTTTCTGTCCTAGACTGTTTGTGTTGTGTTTTGCTGTGTACTATTAAACAATCCCCATTCTCCTCTTGAGAAGTGGCTGCTTTTCAGCAATGGCTGAAGTGATTATGTATTTTGTAATATATAAGGGCTTGATCATGTACAGTTCAGTAGGGTCAGACTGTTGCACATATAAGTGCAAGCTATAAAATGATGAACAGAAGAAGCACAGAGAAAACAGATCTTACATTAATGAGAGAGCTGCAGCACAGCTGATAAGTTTTTCTTTTTTAGTAATAGAA
Organism: Terrapene triunguis; assembly: GCF_002925995.2. Taxonomy (NCBI): domain Eukaryota; kingdom Metazoa; phylum Chordata; order Testudines; family Emydidae; genus Terrapene; species Terrapene triunguis. The sequence continues at coordinate 11,106,842 of NW_020664464.1, read as the reverse complement.
GTAAGGTCAGATATAGTTCCCTACTGTAGCTATATTCCTTATTGGTGTGCTGAGGATCACACATAAGCTTATGTATCTTCACACAAGCCCTTCTGCCTTCATATAGACATCACCTGTTTTATACCATGGGCTGTTGAGAATAGAGGGAGCTTACTTCTTCTCAGTGTGGAGGACTACATTTAGTCCCAGATGCACAGAGGTATTTAGGCTCTGAACTTCCATTGATTTCAATAGAAGAAAGGAGTCTAAATATCTTTGTGGATCTGGACTAGTGCTTAACCTTATTTCAGCCTATACATAGCATCCGCTCACACTGGCATTGGAGCACAACTCCCTTTCATGCCTTCCTGTGCACTGCACAAGGACATCTGTGGTCAAGAGAGTTGTGCAAATAAATAATTTTGGGGGTTTCTGTCAATTCCAGAAAAATGGGGGGAGGAGGGGGGAATTGGTTCAGGTTGAACTGAAACCAACAATTTTGGAATTTTCAGTGAATTGAAAAAGTTGAAAAAAATTATTTGGGGTATTTTTAACCTTTAAAAAAGTAAAAGGAAATGAAGGTCTAGATTAATGAAAACTAGGAGGTCCAGAAGGTGGTGCATCCCTCTTCTGCCCCTATATCCATTGGCCAAGTACTTATGACATTCTCCTGGGATGTGAAACGCCCAGGTCCAAATCCCTGCTGTGAAGAGGGGATTCAACTCCCATTTTGCAAATGCCACCTAACTTGCCTTGTGAATCTAGCCTGAAAAGCTGACTTGTTCTGATAAAAATTTGATTTGTTTCAACATTTCTGAATTTTTTTCTTTGTTTTGATTGAAATAATTTGCCAAAATTGACATGAATCTACAAAATGTTTTGGTCGACCAGAACCTGCATCTTTCAGCAAAAAAAAGTTTCAGATGAAAAATTTCACCAAGCTCTAATGACTAGTGCCAGAGGATATATATTTTGTGAAATGTTCTGAGATCCTGTCAGATGAGAACACTACAATAATAGCACATTATTATGATTGTTTCTAGTTCCCAAGAAATTAAGTTTATTTCTCAGACAACAGTAGAGACCTTTTAATTGTTTTTCTTATTTAAAAATACTGACCTCAGCATGTATTATTTACGTGCTGCATTCTGAAACAGAAGCCTGTGTGGGTGTTTAGAAGAACGACTTAAACATGGATGCACTCTTTTTGTCAAAAAGCACAGTCCTCATCTTTGGGAGTGCAAATAAGTCCTGACACAGCAGTTAACGCAAAGTTCTGGCCTTGTTGTTTTAGAAAGGTTTGATGTATTTTGTATTATTAATGAGCACAAGAGTCAAGATTAGAAACCCAGTACTGATGCTTTCTTTGCAGCTGACCTTGCAATGTGGCAGCCAGTGTTCCTATTTTTGACAGCTAGCTTGAGAATTAACATATTGTCAAAAAGCACCTTTAATATAAGGCACAGGATTCCCCCTCCCTTTTGCACCCTTTACATTGAATACATTCTTATAGAAAATGTAATTCATGCAAATAGAATAATGTCCACATTGTTTCAAGACGCCAACTTAAATAATTTTGTTGTATCTCTCATTTCACACATTTAGCAGACAGAGAGGTATTTCTTATAAATACAATCAGCACCCAGTGGCCACTGCTAACTAGGTAATATTCACCCACAGTATTGCCCTATACTTTAATGGGAAATAGAAATTTCTCTGACTCACCTATATAGTATCACGGGGTTATGTTGACTTTGTAATGGCAAGCACTGTTCATTGATAGATAAGACTTATAAGGCTTTCTGTGTGCATGCTTTACTAAATTGCATGTAATTCGGGAAGTTTATAATTGACTTTATTTAGGAGCCAGAGTGCAGTAATTTTACTTCACAATGGAAATATTTGAACACAGTGATGAGGTTTCAGATCAGATATAACAGTGATTCTCAAACTTTTTTACTGGTGACCCCTTTCACATAGCAAGCCTCTGAGTGCGACCCACCCCCCCATCAATTAAAAATGATTTTTTTATATATTTAACACCATTATAAATGTTGGAGGCAAAGTGGGGTTTGGGGTGGAGGCTGACAGCTCGCGACCCCACATGTAAGAACCTTGTGACCCCCTGAGGGGTCCCGACCCCCAGTTTGAGAACCCCTGAGATATAATGTAAAATATGGAACTATAAGTTACATTAAGGCCTACATTTCATATTAACACATTCTTGCATACATGTTTCACTGAGATACTTGCTTTATTCCCAAATTAGTCTAAACCTTCTAGTTTTGCTATGCGTTTCTCTGCAGCTTGAGGCAAACATACTGCTCTTCCTGGCAGATCACCCAGTCCCAGTGACTGCCTTCAGCAATTCAAGGCAGTTTGTTGGATTGCTAGCTCTACAGTTCAAGTGGTTGGACCTGTTAGTAGCGTACAAGCAGTTTAGATTATACCACTTTCCCTTTTTTTATTGCCAAGAGTCATCAGTAGCATTTTCTTGTTGGACACTTTTACAGTCTTCTCAAGCCCTGATCACTTACGAACTTCCTTGGCAGATCAGACCAAGTTCTCGGTATCCGCCCATGTGTCAAGAGTTGATAGTTCTGCTATTCCAGAAAGCTGGAGTTTATAGTGGAGGCACAATGGAGGCCCTGCTTTTCAGATATCCATCCCCAGAATCTTTAGACAGATCAAGATAACCCTCTGACATTTATTTGGGAAAAGGAGGCATTCACATATATCCTAATTGTGAAGGTGTCCTCCCAACCCAGAGGACAAGAATAGAAAAAATGACTAACTTATTTCCCTTACAGGCACAGATGGATGGTGATGCCCCATACTAAACAGTATGTCTTGATTTTATGGAAATTATATTATAAGGCTTTACATGAGGCCACTGTGACTGCTTCCCTTCTGCAACTTACCAAAGCCCAGGATCTGCAATTCTAATTGATTTTATCCTGTAAAAGCAAAGACATCCTCTGCTTGGTAGCCAAGCTACATAATACGTGCTCAGAACATCAGACCATAAGAGAATAATATGGATTGATATGTTAGACATGAAAGCAGCCTTCAAAGCTTTCCTGGTTTTCAGAAGGTGATTCATGAAAAAGAAAGAGTTTATTGGCCAACCTCACTGTGGTCAAAAATATCTAAGTGATCACCAATAACTTAAAAGTGGAACTCAGGACATAAGCTGGCAAATGTCTGATGTACCAAATACATTGGAACATGTCCAAATGTGGATTCTACTTTCCTAGGTTAACTCATTTTCAGAACTATAATTTCCTGTGTACCCATGACAGAGTGGGAGTGAGTGCTACATTGAGGTTAAACCTAACAAGAATTCCAGTTACAGCTCTCCAGTCACAACCAGAAGATCTCCAATCATTTCACTGTTATAGAGACTGTCAGAGAGTACCAACGTGTGCTGTTCTTTAGAAGTCAATCAGATCTCTGTTATGTGTATTTCCTCATTACTAATGATTGCAAAGATATTAGAAAAATGCAACTCCATGGCTGGGAAAATTTACTGATTCCACAGGAACATAAGAATTGCCAGACTGGATCAGATGCAAGGTTTATGTAGTCTAGCAGCCTGTCTTTGACAGTAGCCAATAGCAGATGCTTCAGAGGAAGGTATAAGAACTCAACAGTGGGCAGATATGGGATAATCTTCCCCCACATTAAGTCTCATCCTGGTCTCTAATAGCTAGAGATTGGCTTAAAGCATGAGGTTTGGTATCTCTTCCAAAAAAATTATGATGATTAATTATAGTCACACTGGATATTCTTGTTATCCATATAATTGTCCAATCCCTTTTTGAATCTTGCTAAGTTCTTGACCTCATTAACTTCTGGTGGAAATGAGTTCCACAGTCTAATTATGTGTTGAATGAAAAATATTTCCATATTGTAAAAGGGGGTGAGGTTTCCTGAATTGGTGGACTTGGCCATAAATGTTCCTTTAGAGGTTTCCAGGAGGCCTGAGATAATTTTTCAGGAAACAGATTTTTACCAAGAGCAGCCTGTCACTCACTGCTTGGAAAGTGAAATGGAAGCAGTGAGGCAGAAAGGTTATCTAGACATTGCAAGTTACCAGCAGAAAGTCTAATAATAGAGCATACTAAAAATCTGAGGTCAGCTTTTTCAACTGGTTCAGTTTAGAAGATACTGTTTTCTACATGTCCTTGATTTTCTTCTTCTTTGGTATGGATAACTCTCTAGCTCACAGTGTTCTTAACATGGTGGTTTTCTGTGCTATTAGAAGTCATATTGAAGGGGAAAGTCTCTTTTCTTACCCTAATGTTGTAAGATTCTTCAGAGACACTTCCTTTCTCCTCATAAAGGCAAAGGCTCTGTTATCATCTTTGAATTCTTTGAACTTAAATGCACTGCTCAATGGACCAATAGACCTTTTATCTCTCTCTCTTCCTCCCTCCCTCCCGCCCCCCACTGTTCTAGAGGGTTTATTTTCACAAGGTCCAAGAGAGAACTGTTGGCAATGTCTTGTGCTCACCCTTTTGTTGTGATCCCCCATATATAGTAGTCCCAATGAAAGTGCCTGTATTCATTCTGTATACGTTTGTATTGATTTTCATTGAAACCAGGAGGCAGTGTCACAATTTCTGTATTTTAAGCCTGCGAACAGAATTTAATTCATATTGTTGAAATGTCCCAAGGCCATGGAGACTTAGATTTACAGATCACAAACTTCAGAATGGCAGAGAGACTATTCTTTGTATTCTGTACGCACAAGGGAGGAAGCCCAGCATCCAAAAAGATATTTGCAAGGTGGATCAGAGCATGCATGGCTGAAGTATATAAAGCAAAAAAGAGCAAGCCTGCAGGTTCATCTGATCACATTCCCCAAGGACAATACCTACTTCCTACAATGAAAGAGCAGAAGCTTCTTCTTTGAAATTGTGCAGGGCCACAACCTAGAAGCTGTTGCTCAATTTCCTATGGCACTGTCAGTAAAACCAGGGGGGTTACAGCACCTGCAGCTTTCAAAAGAAGAGTTCTGCAGTCAGCTGCACCTCCTTTTACAAAGTTCTAGTCTTTTCTTTAGACTACTATAATGACTGATGTAGAATAATTGAGAAGATAGTGTAAACTGGCACAACTCCATTCACTTCAGTGGAATTATGCCAGTTTACATCAAGTCAGGATCTGGCCATATAGAATTTATTCTTATGGGTAGTTATACTTTTTCAACCCTCCTTCTCCTAAAAGAGTCGGATGTATTTTCATAAAATAGAAGAAATATATTTTGAGAAAAAAGTTCCACTCTGGATACATTTGGGACTTGATCTTAAAATATTGGTGCACTGATAGGGGTGGGTGGATAGAAATAAATGCAAGCTGCTACTCTTCTTTAATCTCACCATTTACAGCTGTCTCTAAAGCGTAGGCCAGATTGGCCTTAGTTAAGATGAACCATCTCACTTAGAACAACTGAAATGTTTTAAGTTATAAAAACGTATTCAGGATTGCAGGAGACACCATAGTTTGGAATCAGCACACCAGAGCATGAACAACACCCTCCGTTTCCACTCAGCCCTTTGGAGGATCAGGTCCTTTGTCACAAGATTTAATCAGATCTATTTCAAACTGTATATTTGTTTGATTTTTGCCTTTAAATCCAGCCCTACATTTTTATCACTCAAAACATTGATATTTACTTCTGGAGGCAGGGAGGCTATCATGGGATCAAGAGTTCACTCTCCTTTGCTCTACACTGATCATGTAATAATTAGCCTGTGAGTCCCTCATGCGATTTGTGCACAAGTCTTACTGACTAGTTATGAGAAAAATAAAGTGTAAAGCTAATTTTATAGAATTTAAGTCACCTACATGTGGAATAGATATAAATATAAAGATTTTACTGTACCTTCACATTGCTTTCAAAATCTGCAATCTCATCAAAACCTGGAGTACCTGATAGATTCTCTCTTTTAATACCTATGACTTTTGAGGATCAAATTTGTATTATGATATAATAGCTGCTATCATTATATTTCCAACCAGTATACTATACTGTTGGTTGTTCTTGTAGTTTATTTTCTTTTTCAACTACTGGTGAATATACGTCAACTTTTTATTCTCTCTCTCTCTCTTCCCCCTCCCAGTCCAAACTTGTATATTTACCTCCATATATTAGAGAAAATACAGAGCAAATCATGGTGCAAGAACAACTGAAAGGGCATTCATAGATAAGATTATGTTCCACAGTTTTAAGTGATTAAGCATAGAGCAACTGATATAAAATGACGTGAAACATATGAAAAGCACTCTTCATTTTAATTCCTTGCCCTTTTTCAGAGAAGTTTTCACATAAAAGAATACCTTTTTCTCCTTCATTGAACAATACTACTTCATCTTCACTGCCAACCTGGAAATACTGCACATGGGCAATTTTTTTTCACAAACATCCAAAAATGTATTTTTCTTGGCTCCCTTGTGTCATGATGTGTAAAAGATGCCTGAGTCCTTGACATTCATGCAATAACTATTGTGCAATAGTTTGATCATTTAGGCAAGTACACAACTTTTTCAGCTCAAAATGCAGGTAGCAGTGGAACTTCAGGGATTCCTGAGCTCATATACCTCTGTACTAAGAGGATTGGAGTTCCAGTGGGCCAATCCATATTTGTTGAGCTTCTATAATGGTGTCCTCAACGTACATGTTCAGGAATAATAGAATAATTCATTTCCGGAAATGTTACCTCCTGTAGTTTCATCTTTCTATGAACTTGAAATAATGTTATAGCCGTATATTTATTTTAAAAAGCTGTGGTTCAAGTGTTGCCAACTTTTCTAGAAATAGAACATCATTACCAAATTCAAGTTGACTATAAATATTTGGGGCCAGATTCTGCCTTCACTGATGCCCACTGAAATCTAGAAGTTACTCTTCCTGTAAATATTGTATAAATAGATCCTGCATTCCTTGCCCACTGAAAATTCCCATTGAAACCAATGGGACTTCTGAGTACACAAGAGATGGATAAGTGGATTTGAAATCTTGCATATCAGTAATTGAAACTCTGCACCAATTGGAAGTTAAATTCTGTGTAATATTGGGTAACAATCTATTGATTTCCTTATGACTTACGCAGAACCCATTCTTACTGACACAAATTAGAGAGGAAAAAATGAGAACAGCTTATATGTTGTTGATTTCTTTTGGCCATTTCTTTGATCCATGTACTTATATGGGAAAAACATGGTGGGTTTAATATGAAACAGTGAGCCTTAGAAATCTTCTGTGATCACTCTTTCAGCAGAATGAAATGCTGTTGCAACAGGAGGGAAATTATACACCAATTATTTATCAAATCAGGAAAAATTATGCCCTGCAAGATCAAAGGCTTGCATTTTATGAAATAATAGAGCTAGGGCTATCCCTGTTCTTTTAGTATGCAAGACTGCCTCTTGGGGTTTTTTTATTCATCTGAAATGCCATATGCCCAGTGTTTTGGAATAAGAAATGAAGCTGCTGCTTATTTAGGATTATAACCTACAGTATAAAAAGTAGCCTGTGTGACTGAATCTAAGCAAGATCACATGAAAAATATCCAGAGGCTGTTAGTGTAGATTTAAATTAGTTATTATTGGTAATTAACTCACTGCTGTTGCTCAATGCAATGATAAAAATAATATACAATAAAAACACTGTTTTTTATTAGGGACTCTAACTTCCCATAGGCTAAATCATCACTGAGAAAAACATTTAACAGGATGACATGTTCTTAGGCATTTTTTCCCCATATTTTCCCTTAACTTTCTATATTTTTCCTTATTTTGATAAACTTTTGGAACTCCTCTTAATGTTTTCCCATTTGTCAATTTCTCTTTTAAATTCCTCAACAATTGTATCAAACTCATTCAAATTTTCAAAGTAAAATGTATGTGACATATCATGGGGTCCAAATGCAATAGATGGAGAGCAACAGAAGTGGCAAATTAACCTTTTAGCTTCAAACACAGGTAGGGGTGCATTATTTTACATGATGGTTTTATTATATGTATTAATATGGCATCTGCAACATGCCATTCAAATCTAGTCCTCTGTACCTATCAGACTGAATGAATGATTTCTGATATTAGGAGGAGGCTGAGATTTGTCTACATATCTTTCTACATTAGTTTTTAAAAAATGCAGGTAAATAAGAAACAGGATTTTTCATTCTACATAAAGATGGTATCAAAAGAGTACTTTTTCCATCCCTCATTCCCTCACGCAGTCTCTCACCCTTTCTTAATGAAATGGAACAGTCTAGGCCTTTAACACTTCTTTCATTTAATCTTGCTAATGCAGTCTGTTAAGATTCCAGTTTTGCAGCAACATAGGTGCAGTAGCCAGTAAGCAGAGTAGTAGAAAGAATACTATTCTGTATTTAGGCTTTATATTTATTTGCATAAAAATGTCTGATAGTCAACTCAGAATAAAAACCGATGCAATTGGTGAGTTCAAACTTTTTTCTTCTTCCATTCCTTGGTAATATGAGGTGCTCGCATGAAGAATAAATGGAAAATATTAATCATGTTGGGCCAAATATATCCCTGATATACCTCAACTTGGAGTTTTACTTAGACTGTATATTACCCAGTGAGTTAAAAGATATCAAATTAAATTGGTAAGTTGTTAGATAGCCAGAAAGTAGACTTTGGAACAGATGCAAATCCATGAGCTTTCTCTGGCTGATTTACTACCTTTGAAAAGAAGGTACAGTGAAATTAAATAAAAATGTCAAATTGAAAATCTATAGATAATGATAAAAAATATGACCAAATAGAGAAAATCATGAGAGTAGATATAAAGTGGGAAGTCTGGCTGATTTCAGAAAAACTTTCTGTCAGCCTGAAATCTTTGTTATTGTTTATTTGTTGTTGTGTTGCTTTAGCTGTGACAGTTTTGCTTTGTGGAAGTTTTGCTGTGCGTATATGATACTGGACAGTTAATGCAGGGTCTAATCCAAATCCCAATGAAAATCAATGGAAGTTCTTTCCATTAATTTCAATAGTATTTGTATAAGATTCCAAGACAATGTGGGCCAAATTTTGATCTCTGTTGCACTGGTAAATGCACTTAAAGTTACTCCTGATTTACTCACGTGCAAATAAGACCTGAATCTGGCCCACCAGTGACTCACATCCTCCCTCACATTAGTGAACTTTCAGCAGAGGGTTAATTTAGCTTTGAAATTTCTTGTTCTATCAAAAGGGGAAAACAAGACGACAGCTCAGGTTTGAAGAAAGTTTTTGCTACTGAATCATGCTCATTACTAAAGTAAAGACATGAACTATGCTCATGAATTCTTCCTTCTAAACTTTTCCTTGAGCATTGTAGTTAGCTATTTTGGCAAGGAGCCTAAAGCAGTAAAATATTAGCATGAAAAGCTGCATTAATTAATGGCATTTCAGGATTGCAAATATACAGTATATTTAGCTTACTACAATGTTTTTAAAATTGCATCATACCCTGTGGTTCAAAAAAATACTGTAGTTAATCAAAGTAGATAGTAGTAACAATCAACTGGGCCAAATTTTGCCCTGAGACATCTTACATAAGTCAGAAAATGATGTAATTAGCAAAATATCCTTAGTTGCTTGGTTATATCATTTTTCAATAAGGGCAGAAGGCATCTAGCTTCACTAAGATACCAGAAGAGCAAAGGGATGTGTACCAGGAAATGCGAGCATGTCTGGATTAGGAGAAAAAGTTGATCTTATTTGGGGAGGGAGGGGAAGGCTATATGGTAAATGGGGACTATTCTTCCCTGCGTCCATGCTTTCACTTCTCTCACCAAGACCATTCCCAAGTCTGTGGTTCCTGATCCACATTCCCTACTTAGTGGTCCCTGAAGTACTCTATAAATCGTTGAGGACTGTTATGTACAGCAAATTAGATGTCCAGAAGATCCAGTGCTCCCTGTTCTTCATAGGCTAATGCTGGCCTCATTTGTATTCTTAATGTTCCTTGTATTTTTTAATAAATAAAAGGAAATTCCCCCCAAAATTACTTAATTACTTTACAGTATGTAATATAACTTTGAGAAAACATACATACCTTAATAAAACCTAAGCAATAAAAACTATGGCAATAATCAGTTAAGGTAATGTAGATAATGATTTTAATGCTCTTACAGTCCATATATCTTCTTTAAAATATAGATGAGGGAATTCACATTAGATATTTCAGTAATCTTAACCCTGACCCCTTCCTCATTTTTTAATTATATACGGTAGTGCAAATACTTTCTAATAAATAGCGTATGGCATAAGTAATCAGTAATGTAATGAATAAGGGAAATGTGGTGGATAATGAATAAGGCAAGTGTTATGGTATTTTATATATATTATATTTTCTACATATTATAATTCTTGCTAAATAAAGACATGTCCCTGATGTATATCAGTATGAGATCCAAAAAAATTGTTTGTTTGTTTTTATTGTTTTTAATATATTGTGTAAATAATTCAATATTCTGCAATATGTGCAGAAAGAGAAATAAACCACAAAATGTATAATTTAGATAGCTTGATGAAAGTCAGTTTATAGTTATTGTATATACTTCAGTGCTGTGTACCTTTAAGTCATTTTAACTTAAGTTTGTAAAACTTGAAAAGTGAAGTGCTACTTTTGGTAACTGTGTATTACAGGTCAGAGTTAAGGTTGTTACAATGTATAAAGAGAATTTTCACATCTGCTTTTTAAAGGGAATTTATGATCTGCAAAGGTATTAATGTCTTCACTTTAACTAATGATTTCCACACCTGGTAATGTTTGTTCCAAATTAATTCTAACATTTTTATATGTATATTTTTTACAGCAACTTTAATGATAACAACTAGTGGCACTGGAACAATTTTTATAGTAGGGAGACTGAGAGCCATTGAACAAAATTGTAAATCTCATATATGATGAAAACCACTTCAAGTCAGGGATTCTACTGCATCCCCAGCACCCCTAGTTCCAGCACCCCTGATAACAACAAAGATTTCTGTCTGGTCAGTACTAGGTGTCAAATGTTTTAATCCCAGGCTCTCTTCTTCTTTCACTTCCAAAATTGTGGGTGCAAAAAGGAGACCGAACTGAGGCTTTGTTAAGTTTCTACCATGTACGAATAAATGTTCACATGAGGTGAATGATATGAAACATAATTGCCAAGCAACATGAGCAGCAAATGTGACTTGCTTATGGCAGAATACGATATCTTTTCCATTCAAACGTTATTAGCAAGTAACTTTTCTAAGTCCATATCATAATTTTAAATAATCTTATTTATTTCTAACAATTTACTGCTTATTCAATATTTAATTTTTAATTCTTTTCCATGTATGGTTAATACATTCCTATAAATGGGGGTTGGAGTTTAGTCTCTCTTTGATATTTATGCTTAATATGAAAGTTCAGATCCAGATATAAATTTCTCCAAAGTGTGGGTGTGTTTGGTTGTGGGGTTTTGATTTGTGTGTACCTCTAGAATGAACCCCTTAGATTCTAAACTGTTCTCAGTAGAGCATGAAATAATAAAGAACCTTACAAACACATTACTGTTTCTGACATCTCTATAACCCAGAGATTGCTGCAATATTTATCCTTCTTATTAGTCTGAGTGATTGTAATGTTGTTGTTCAGAGACTAAACAGTTTAGAGGAGGAGTTAAACAGGATTGTACTTGAAGCATGTGGGCCACAAGCATTATTTAGTGGCATGAGTCATGAATATTAAAGTTGCTTATTGTCAACTAGTTTTCTGTCAAGGACTTACATTGTACTATGGTCCTCTTCTCCCCTGATGATTAGGCAGGGCACAGAATTCTGTTTTCAGTGTTACATAAAGAATATGAAACTCAGACAGCTTGAGCAGGAAGACATTTTCCTTTGAGGACAGGAAGTGTATAAGCACACTTTGGCCTCTATCCTGTGGTGCGCAGTTGGGAGTGGAAGGCTGCTCACAGAGACTGCATGAGCTCAAGTAAGGGTAAGCATTAGACATAGTCTTCCATCCTCAGTGGAAATAATTCACAACAGTTACACACTTGCTGTCTGATCTCATACAAGCAGTGGTTAAAATGAGTGGGAGCGGGGCGAGAATAAATGTGTCTAAGGAGACATGAGCTCAGGTGTGATCTTCAGCCTTTAAAAGAGGCCCTTCAGTATCTGTTCCATGTTTTAGCCTTTCTTCTGCTACTAAGCAGGAGTAACGTGGTGGTTGTGTAGCAGCATGACTCTCATTAATGCAGGATCAGGTTTCCTTGTGCTCTCTATCCTGATAATTTCTATTTATTTTATATTCTTACTAGTACATGCAATACTCTGCACATATGCTGTTGCAGGATCATGTTCTTTAAGACAGAGTATTGCAAAAAAGCTCTCACCATTTTTAAACCATCAAAAATCAAATCTTTGCACATCTGTAATATTGAGTGATCAATTTACATTTACACTTTGAGTGTTATAGGTGAATGACAAGCAGCTGTCATAGGCAAAATGCTTTCAAGTTTGCATGTGAATACTGGGAAAACAAAAAGAAATATTAAAATTAAAGGCATATGTTTGGCAGGCCAAAAATTTACCCTACTCTTTTGTCCAGTTGAATTGCAAAGTCTTTGTCATTCTTTCAGTTTCTTCCCTCCACACCCCAAAAGAGCTCCCAAATGCTTGCATGACTTTATGTTCTATTAAAAAAGAAATCAATACTAACAGACCAATACTCATGAACAGCTTTCGAAACAAATCACTGTATGTGTGTGCGATGGAGTAGAATATGTGGGGAGGGAAACGGATTTTGGTTTTAAGCTGCAAAGAGGTCATTATATATTGAAACAGTGTGGGGGGGAATATTCTACAAAGAGCTTGACTGTGTAAAACGGTGAATATAGAGCATGCTTCTCCTAGAGAAGAGCTTTTCATTTGTAATATATTTTCCATATATGCTGTTATTGCTCTTGTAAGTACATATTTTTGGTGTAGTTCATTTTGTGCATAGAAAAGACATGGTCGTCATTGCTCAAACAGCCATCCTGACCAGCTTATGTAAACACTAGCTAAAGCTGCTGGAGATTATTTGCAGAATGTTGGATCTGATGAGCTCAAATATAAGATAGCCTGGGTAGTATAATATTTTGGATTACAATAGTAATCGCTTTAGGAAAAGCGTGCAGCGTCAGCAGTACGGTTGCTTGAGTCTTTATGGGATGTGGGAACTGTGCACTAATAATTCTGCCTTTATTATGCAGTTAAATCTTCTCCTAGTAGTAATGCTGGACATGTGTCCCTGCTATTTTTAAGGCTTGTGTATGGGGCACAGGATATGGCTTTTAGAGTTTTGTTAAATTACTATGGTTTGAACACACTAAAGTAGCCCAGATTGCTGGTTGGGAGGCCTGCTTCTTATCTTATGTGGTGACTTGCTTTACTTTAACACCTCCATTAAGCACTGTATGTATAATTTACAGCCATATTATGTAAAAAGTAAAAATGGGTTAATAGATTTCAATAGAAATACCAGGCTGTGGAACAGCAAGCACTTTTCTAGGGAAGCTTAAGAAGTGTTGTGCTTATAGACAAAGTTACTGGGCTAACTGCACCCCTGACCCTTCTGAATGCACCCCTTCTTCCATCTCAGGCCTCAAGCTATCACCTCCATCAGGATGGGATCACACGATTCTCCCGTTCTCAGACCAGGCCTTGTGCTGCAGTTGCTTGATACTAACTGTGATTACCTCAGCAGGTTCAACTTACATTTAATATCTACAAGTCTGTTCCTTGGGTGTCCAGACAGCCTTCTGAAAGCAAAGTATGGTTTATTTAGAACCAAAGCATTTCAGAAAAAAAAGATCTTACAACAATAAGCAGTCTATATGAATGCCTGTTTTCCTCACGTTTACCATTCCTTGGAAGGCTGCGGATACTCCGGCTGCTTCACACACTCCATCAGGACTTGTGTCAGGATCAGCCTGTTCCCCTCAGAAACAGCATATTGACAACTCTCCCAAGAGTCTTTTTAACCATTGTGGCTCCCTTTGATCGCTACGCTCCCAGCCTTTGCAAAAGAACTGAGTAACTTTGGGTTGGAGCCTGGAAATAGCATCTTTACCACTTATAGCTCAGCCATTGTCTTGTAATTGCCCAAGTGTTTGTTGGAAGGTTGATTATCTACAGCTGTTTGCTGCCTTCCTCCTTGTTTTTCCAGTAGCCCCCTAGGAAACCAAACCAATACATTCACATAAGCAAGCCCAAGAACCCAATATAGTAGTTCAGTAACTGTTTCACTAAGTAGGTCACATACAGTATTCATAGCAGCTGCATGTCCATCACACTAATGTATTAGAAACTCGAGGGGGGGGGGCATTTATGTGTGGACATTTTGCCTAGCTCTATTCTTCATGATGTAATGGGAAGAAATTGCTCTCCTCAGCTCATTTTCTCCTATAATTTCACCTTCATTATTGGATGTAAAGACAAATAAATCAACGTTTCTTGGAAATGTATCTATTTAGTATTCTAAAATTAGTATATGGCAAACAAGGTGCAGTAAGCTAGGATAACATGGACAGTCTGGAGATTACCTTTGCCCCATGAGTAATAATAATCACTAATAATTTGGGTTCATATCACTTTTCATCTATAGATTTCCAAGCACTTCACAAAGGTGAGTAAGCATCATTATGCCCATGTTACAGATGGATAACTGAGGCACAGAGTTTTGAAATGACTTGCCCAAAGTCAGTACCTCACCCAATAAATATTTTTTTTTTCTGAGTCACAATGGCCCCTAATTACATTTGGCACCTTGCCCCACTTGAGTTGAAAACAGCTACAAAATAGGAAGCATAGAATTGAACTACAAGAAGGACTGAATGATGGCAATTGTGTTTGATGTTCACTGTTAAAAAGGCAGAAATGATGTGTCATGAAAATTTGCACTGATGTTTGTATTTATAAGCTGAAAAATGCCACCTGAGGACATGATACTATTATACTGTTATGATGAAGTAAAGTAAGGTAGTGCAGAGTCAAGGATCCAGAGGACTGGGCACAGGCCAAATTTCTAAACTGTGAATCTACATTGTGACTGACTATGTAAAAATGGCACCTTTTATAAAACAGCTCGGTTCTTTGGGTATAGTCAGAGTCGTATCTGCTTACTTTAGTGACTAACATAATTGTAGTCTATCTAGTCCCTCTTGTGCACCATCAACAGAAGTGATTACTAGATTCCAGAGCAAACGGACTGAAAGCTTGCTGTGTTGTCACTGACTGCATAATTTGATGGCAGTGGAGATGCAGTGATCTATAGGCCTAATTTGTCATGAAAACTTTTATTGATGATATTGCATAAGAAGAAGATAATCTTGTTCAGCTCACAGAGCTCAAGCTGATCTTGCAGGACTGGCAGTTAGATAAAAACATCTCTTTACTTGAAAGCTGACTATATTTCAGCGGAAATCACCGAGACAATAAACGTGGAAGTGCAATGTAACATTTCCGCCGTCACTATTCAAAGAAATACATTTGAAGGCAGGAGCGCCGCCAGCTTTTCCGCTGCCCTAGGCGGCAGAAGGTCCCGCCCCGAAATGCCACCCCCCCACAGAGGTGGCGGAAGGTCCTGCTGCTGAAATACCACCGCGGTCGCCGCCCCCCAAATCGCAGTGCCCTAGGCAACCGCCTAGGTCACCTAATGGGTTGCGCCGGCCCTGTTTGAAGGGTGATGAGAGTTCCTGGAAGAATTAAAGTGGATGCCATCAAATTGTTCACTGACACTCTAAATCGCTAGCTCCACTGATTTTTCCAAGTATGATCTCTGTGGTATCAACAAATCCACTAAGAGCTATCTTTCCCTTCCAGTTGTATGCCATCTCTTGTGTACACCACTCTTTTGATCTGGAACAACATCTTAAAAGCTTTGACTATCCCCTCGACACATACGCTCCTTCCCCAACTAGTCCAAAGTGACCAGTTTGGAAGATTATAGTCCAGCCTCTTTTGCATGAAAGTGAAGTTCCCCTGATGTGAAGCAGTGATTGCATGAGACAGAGTCTCATTTAGTCCTGCTTTTTCCTGCCAGACTGTATGTGGACATGCTTGGCCAGTCTTACATTATCCAGAACTCCATAGCCTGCTATTTCTTTTTGTTACTCAGACCAGGAAGGAATGGACTCTAGCGATTATCAAGCACACTGCACAAAGGACACCTGCTGACTTTTACTTACATTTCAACATGAACTTTGTAAACTCTTTTTACACTGCATTATAGATTTACCACTAATTCCATATATCCAAAACATATGACTCTTACCTCCTCATTTTTTAGGATGTCTGGTTTGACTATAGCCAGTGAATGACATTTCTAGTAGGAATGGAATTAGCTCCAGCTAGAAAAAATGCTGGTCTATGCTGATTGAATACAGTTGCTTATATTCCTTTGGTTGAGTGAGGAAGCTGTTTGTTAGCTGTATGATGTGCTGTCTCTTTGGAACATGTGATTGAAGACTTGGATCTCTGACATATTGAGCTCAGAGGTGACTGAGTTCACCTACAGCTACATCACATTTAGTGCATCCACTCAGGCAATGGGATTTTTTGTTTGTTTGTTTTCCACTCTGGAGAGCATCTGAGAGCCTGGGTAACTAATGTCTCGCTTAAAGATAGTTTAAAGAACACATTTACAGTGTTGGTACACAAATCCTTCCCTTTTCAGGGGTTTTCCTTGAGTGACGTTAATTTATTCTGTCGGTACTTCCTTTGCTGTTAGACTTTAAAATGTCATCTTCTGCACTCCATCTCCTTTCACTATTCCCTCCTGTTATTCTAGTGGTATTAGGTTCCATAAAGGAAACCCATTTTTGTTTTGTTTTTTATTAATTATTAATTTATTATTTATTTGTATTGTCAGCTCCCAATGTCCATAGCCCCAGTTGTGCTAGGTACTGTACAAACACATAACAAAAGAACAGTTCATGTCCCAAAGAACTTACAATCCAAGAATAAAACAAGATGTGAATACAACAAACAAATGGGGTGAGCACAAGGTACCAATGAGATGATCATGATTAGTGTGATAAGCACCAATCACAGCACAGCAAGTGCCTAACCATTGTTGATTTTTTTAGGCTTCATAGCAGAGGTGAGTTTCAAGGAGGGATTTGAAGGAAGATGATCCGGTGGCATTTCAGATCTATGAGGAGCTCCTCCTATGCAATTTTTCAAGCAAGCATCTTCACACTTTCTCCCCAGGCATGGGAGAATGTGTGAAGATGCTTGCTTGAAAATTTGGCAAATGGACAACTGAGACCAGCATAATTGGCAAATAGGAGACAGAACTCAATATTCTCAGTAGGTAATTAGATATAATAGGTAGGAAGGGGATAGGCCATGAAGTGCCTGAAAAGTGAAGACAAGTAGTTCTCTATTATACTAATATATAATATGTTTACTGTGTCTGAATGGGAGAAGGACATAGTTTCCTGTATTGCTGAAAGTTGCCATGAGTGGCAACTTTACTATTAGTTTATTTTCAAGATACATAATGTAATGACTTCAACATTCTGAAAGAAACTGAAAATACCCCCTTGATAAAAGGATACATTTGTTATGCTTATAAAGGATTCAAAACGAAACAGCTTCTTTTGTAATAGTTCTACAGAAAGAGAGCTAACATGTACTATTTCATCAACTCTGTTTGAAAGGAGGAGGAGGGAGAGGGGAAAATATACAAATCTAGAGCATTGAACAAAGATGCAATGTGAAGAAGGTGTAGGAGCTGCTGACAATCATTAAATCTGCAAAGGAAACCTGGTACACTGGGTGTTAATTACAGTAATTCAAGATGTTTCTGGTAATACAGTGGCTTCTTTTTCTTCTGGCCTGTACAATTAACGACTCAGGTTTTCTGTTATGAATCCTTAAATTGTCCTGCTGTCTTACGAATAAAAGAGAAATGCCTAGGAGACAGCAGCAAAGTCTGCTTTTCCAAACTTCTTTAAATCTCTTCTCTCTGCCCTAGAGATGTTGCATTTTCCATGAGCTATCTTAGGGTATGTCTACACTGGCAGAGTTATAGCACCAGCAGTTACAGTGCCGCTCAGCAAGCGCTGAAGAGAAACCACTGTTGTGTGTTCACACTGTCAGCTGCCTGCGCAATAGTGTGTTCACACTTGTGGCACTTGCAGTGGTATTCGGAGTGGTGCACTCTGGGCAGCTATCCCACAGAGCATCTCTTCCTCTTCTGCTGCTAAGAGTTGTAGGAAGGCAGAGGGGGTTGTGGGGCATCCTGGGTCCTGTCCCAATGCCCCATGATGCATTGCAGCAATCCCTGTGCTTCCATCCCTGTGCATTTGGCGCCATCATTCAATGGTTTGTGTACTGCGTGCTCTGCCTCTTCGGTCTGGAGGAATGGAACCCCAACTGTTGACAAGTATGCTGCTCGCTCTGATTAACACATCACGAGTGGCAGTGGAGTTATTGCTTAAACTAAAAGGCAAGAGGAGCGCGACATTGATTTCGCCATGCATAGTAGCTATGACACAAGATTGCTTGTGGCATTCATGGAGGTGCTGACCACAGTGGAACACCGCTTTTGGGCTCGGGAAACAGGCACTAAGCAGTGGGATCACATAGTGATGCACATCTGGGATGACGAACGGTGGCTGCAGAACTTTCGGATGAGGAAAGCCACATCCTTTGGACTGTGTGATGAGCTCGCTTCAGCCCTGCGGCGCAAAGACATGAGAATGAGAGCTGCCCTGCCATTGGAGAAGTGTGTGGCGATTGCACTGTGGAAGCTGGCTACTCCAGACTGCTACCAATCAGTTGCTAACCAGTTCGGAGAGGGAAAGTTGACTGTTGGACTCGTGTTGTTGGAAGTGTACAGGGCCATTAATTGCATCCTGCTCCAAAAGACCGTGACTCTGGGCAACGTGTGTGACATTGTGGATGGCTTTGCACAAATGGGCTTCCCTAACTGCGGAGGGGCAATAGATGGCACGCATATTCCAATTCTGGCAACAGACCACCTAGCCACCGAGTACATTAATCAGAAGGGGTATTTCTCTATGGTTCTCAGAGCGCATGTGGATCACTGTGGGCATTTCACAGACATTAATGCAGGCTGATCCGGAAAGGTGCAAGGTACACGCATCTTTCGAAACACTGGCCTGTTTAGGAACCTACAAGTAGGGACTTTCTTCCTGGACCAGAAGATCACTGTAGGGGAAGTCGAAATGCCCATTGTGATCCTGGGAGACCCCACCTACACCTTAATGCCGTGGCTTTTGAAGCCATACACGGGGCACCTTGACAGCAGCAAGGAGCGGTTCAACAATGACTGAGCAAGTGCAGAATGACTGTTGAGTCTACTTTTGGCCATTTAAAGGCCCGCTGGCACTGCCTATGTGGGAAGCTGGACCTGGCCAATGACAATATTCCTATGCTTATAACCACGTGCTGTACACTCCATAATATTTGTGAAGGGAAGGGTGAAAGCTTCACTCAGGGCTGGACTGCTGAGGCTCAGTGCCTGGAAGCTGAATTTGAACAGCTAGAGACCAGGGCTATTAGAGGGTCACACCGTGGGGCCATAAGGATCAGGGATGCCTTGAGGCAGTAATTTGAAGCTGAAAGCCACTAATATTAGTTGATATGCTCGAGAGTGCAGTGCTTGTAATGCTAGGAGGTGATTGTGATTGGTGCAGATGATGCAATATGAAGGTTTAAGATAATTGCTGTTGCTTTGCAGGGCTCTGTTTGCTTTCAGTTAATAGCATAAAGATTGCTTTCAAACCAACACAATTATTTTATTAAAAACAACAACCGGAGGAGAGAGACAAACAAAAAAACACATCAGCACTGAGGGGGTTGGGGGAAGGGAAGGTCCCAAGAGGAGGTGGGGTCCCAGGACTGTTAAAGATTTGTGTATGTCCAGGGATCATATCCAACCTTCTCCTTTGGAGTACAGTGCAGTGAGTACTGTACTTCAACAAGGCTAAACTGCAGAGGGACGCGTGTTGAGTGCAGTGGGTAGTGGGAGTCCACAGTGCTGGACTGTGATGGGGGAGGAGTGGAATGCCGTGGGTACAGACTGGAGCCAGGAGGTTGATAAGAGTGTGTTGGCGGTGTCTAAGGGGCGTATAGGAAAGAGTTATGCGACAGCGGCTGCAGGGGTGGTCAGGCACGGAGCTGCTTGGTTGGCAGTGCTCATATCGCCTGGAGCATGTCCACTTGGTGCTCCAGAACGTGTGAGAGCTGCTCCGTGGCTTCATTCTGGTGCACCATGTTCTCCTTTCGGTCCCTCTTCTCGCTCTCCCTCCACACCTACATTTCCTGTTTCTCGGCGGTGGAGTGCATCATAACCTCACGCAGAAAGTCCTCCTTAGTTCTTCATGGCTGCTTTCTAATTCTGTGCAGCCGTTCAGCCGCCGATAACAAAGAGGGAGGCTGGGCTCCCAAGGTCATCTCTGTGAAGCCAAAATGCAACATTTTACAGAGCAGTATTGTTTGCAACACACAGAACACTGATTCAGTGATTTAAAACACAGCCACTATTCACATACCTGTCACTAACTGGTTGACCCCAAGCAAGCACACATGAGCCACAAGACCCCCAAAATGGTGAGTAGCCGCAGGGGCGGGGTAAATCACTCTTCATGGACCCTACTGTACACTGGGCATGTGGCCCTTAGGGAGAGCCAGCACTGTAGGAGGGGCCTGATAATCATTTCTGTCCCCACATTTTCCACAGGCTGTGATCATTATGGAAGATATCTCACTGCTGAGGGTGAGCAGGGAATCAAGGGAAGGTCTTCTCCAAGACTGCGGCTTGTGCCCTGGCCCTTATGCAGCTTGCCTGTGTTGTGCAATGGTGCCCCCACCCCGTGACGGCACAGTGGTGTGGGAAAGTTGCCATTAATGGGGCAAGAAACAAAGCAGCTCTGCCAAAGAACCTGCGGCAGGGGATTGCCCAGTATCTCCATGAGTTTCCTGGAGATCTCTGAGGGAGAGTCCCGTGAAGTGAGGGAGTCAATCAACAGCCTGTTCCACCACTCAGACTAGGCATGTGGTGGTACGCACATCATACAGACACAAGCCTGCTTTCTGCAACTCTCCTGCCCCCAACAACTCACTTCAGCAATTCCCAAAATCAAATCCACTTACCAGGGGCCCCTTCTCCTGTTTGTGTTCACCAAGGTCCTACAGCTGTGACTGGCTAGCTTCCTCCGGGGTAGAAAAGAGCTCCTGGCTGCATGCATCTCTGACCTCCGAGTTGTCCTCTGCCTCTGGGTCCCACTCCCCCTCCACATACTCGTCCAAGATTTCCTCCTCCTGGCTCAGTCCACTCTCGACTGACATAAGCCATCGAAGTATCCACAGTGGCCTTCGCAGTGGAGGTGGGGTCGCCACCGAGTATTGCATCCAACTCTTTGTAGAACCGTCAGCTCGTGGGCGCAGCACCGGAGTGGCGGTTTGCCTCCCGTGCCTTGTGGTAGGCGTTCTGCAGCTCCTTCACTTTTACCCTACACTTCAATGTGTCCCGGTCATGGCCCCTTTCTGTCATGCATCGTGAAATCTGTCCGTATGTATCATAATTCCTATGGCTGGAGCGCAGCTGGGACTGGAAAGCCTCCTCTCCCCAAATGCTGATGAAGTCCAGCAGCGTGGCATTGCTCCAAGCGGGGATTGCCTGGGGCATGGGGCAGGCATGGCCACCTGGAAAGATGCGCTGAGACCACTGCATGCATCACTGAGCAAACAGGCAGGGGATTTTCAAAATTCCAAAGGAATTTATGGGGTGGGAATGATGGTTGGTCACCTGAGGGCAGGGCAGTAGAGTTCAAACTGATGACCAGAGAGGCAAGAGCAGGCATTGTGGGACACCTCCTGGAGGCCAATTGCAGCGCTGTAATCGCGTCGGGTGTCTACACTGGCACCACAGTGCTGTAGCCCCGGCGCAGAAAGCTCTACGCCTCTCGTTGGGGTAGGTTTTTTACAGCGCTGCAACTGCGCAGTTTCTGCACACTAAGTGGCTTGGCAGAGTGTATAGCTGGGGAGTTACAGCGCAGAAAGCTGCTTCACTGTGCAGAACCTTGCCAGTGTAGACAAGGCCTTAGAAGCAGCAACACCAATCTGCTGGAAACTTTGTATTCACTGTTACTATAATACACTAAGCCCTCCAGTTCCCCCCCACCCCCACCCCCAATGGCTGGAGAGACGTTAACAGGCTATTTCACCTTGAATGGTCTCTTGAAATATGTGCTAAACAATTTCTTCCACCTTACATTTAGCTGTGACACTTGAGGACCTTTCCCAGATCTAAAGAAGAACTGTGTAATCTTGAAAGCTTCTGTCTCACCAACAGAAGTTGGTCCAATAAAAGTTATTACCTCACCCACCTTGTCTCTCTAATATTTATTACTACTAACTTATAAAATGATTAGATTGATTCTGAATTGCGGACGAGCCTACTGTATTTGTTCCATAATAATTGAAATCCATAGCTTCAGCGTTTAGGGACCCAATCCACAAACACTTATAACTGAGCACAATACTTATGACGATGAGTAGTCCCTTACTGGGTGTAGTATTATTGACTCTTCACAGTAACAAGTATGACACTCAATGCAGTAAGTGTTTGCAGAATCAAGCCTTATGCCCTTGTTCCTATCACAGGAATAAAGTAATAAATAGTAAATGTGTTTAAACTATTTTTTAAAATCTATTTTTTTTATTATTATTCCACTATTTTCACTTGTTGCCTCCCACATCTTGACTTATTGAGTTTTGAGGATTTCCCCATATTCCAGACTTTAGCTTCTGCCTGAGACCTACATCTATCCCTTTGAGGTCTGACAACCCAAAACAGTCCATCCTTCCAAAGATTAAGCTTTCTCCCTCTGCATGGTTCTCACCCTAGGGATCTACAATTACTTGAAACTCAGTCTCTCAACTGGCAGCACCTAGGAATCATTCTCAGGCTTTGTCTTCACTGCCAAAAAGGGTGTGTTTTTACCATGGCATAATTAGGGTGTTTTAGCTTTCCCAGTGCATAGTCTTGTGGCGGTAAAGAACTGCAGTTTTACTGTGAGATGAACTGGGCAAGGTCAGCCACAGGTGGGGTATACTGTTGACCTCACCTAGCTACCTCACACTAAAACTGCAGTGATTTGTCTCCACAAGGATTTTACAGCATAATAGCTAATGCCTATTAATTACCCTGCTGTAAAACCCCACTACCATCTTTTATGCAGTGAAGGCATAACCTAAGGCGAAGCTAAAGTCAAAGGTGGCCTGAGGAACAAAATGTACAGTATATCTGACCTTTCCCAGAGTTCATAGGCCCTTGCATTAAGGGATTTGGTTCTAGCCCATCTCTGCCTAAAATATATGAACAAAAAATTATATTCAACTCAAACTAATAATTAAAATATGTGATAGGTTAACCATAAATCCGCCGCATTTTTGAAACAATACAGTAATGAAATAGCATAGCAGAACTACTTTATTGTTTAGTTGGGGGGGGGTAATTATTTCTTCTTGCAGATGCTGTCTTGTGTGCTAGGTTGTTAGATGGGCAATTGCACAGAAATATAAATGATTGTAGGAGATTTGTGTGAGTGAAAACCCATTTGAAAATTTGTCTTTAGTGGACTGGAGTTCACAAGTGTATGCAACGGTGTATGTCTAGATCATGCTTTTATCACCCAGTCTTGCACTAGGGAAGCTAGAGAGCTATTGTGTCCCAAGAGCTACTGAGTCCTTCCCCAAATGCCTTAGGCTATGTCTACACTACAGAATTAGGTCGGATTTATAGAAGCCGGTTTTATAGAAACCGGTTGTATGCAGCCGATTGTGTGTGTCCTCACCTAAAATGCTCTAAGTGCATGAAGTCGGCGGACCGCGTCCACAGTACCGAGGCTAGCGTCGACTTCCGGCGCATTGCACTATGGTACCTATCCCACAGTTCCCGGAGCCTCCGGCGCCCATTGGAATTATGGGTTGAGATCGCAATGCCCGGATGATGCAAAGCAGTGCCGCGAG